>NW_021604670.1:5816316-5947134 GCF_004785775.1 Grammomys surdaster
TCTCTCTCTCTCTCTCTCTCTCTCTCTCTCTCTCTCTCTCTCTCTCTCTCTCTCTCCTTCTACTGAACTGTTACTTGCTATTCTTTCTTTCATCAGCTTAGCTACAGAAGACACTTCTTACGTGCTTTGGTGAAAACTTACACTACTCATCTCAGTCCTGCTGTATCTCATAAAACTCATGGAGAGTTTCCCCCAGTTATGTCCATATTACTATGGTTGTCAAATTCAGATAAATACACACACACACACACACACACCACAAAGAAAATTACAGATCATCTACCTGATAAACATAGACACAAAAAATGTCAATAAATCCTGAAACACTGAATTCAAGATCACATCAGAAAGAACATTCATCGTGACCAAATTGGCTTCACTCCACAGTTAAACACAGATCCATTAATGTTATCTATCACATACATAGATAGACTCAAAGATAGAATCACATGATTATCTCAACAGATAAATTAAACATTCCTTCATGACAAAAGTCATGGACTGTGTAGAGGTGGAGGGAGCATACATCAACATAACAAAAGCTATATACAACAAGCCAACTTCACACTAAATGGAGACATACTCAAAGCATTCCTGCTAAGACCAGGACACACATGTCCATTGTCTACACTCCTACTCAAGATAACGGCTGAACTCCTGGCTAGTGCAGTAAGACGAGAAAAGAATATAAAAATAATATAAATAATAAAAGAAGTTAAACTATCAGTATTTGAAGATGACATTATTCTATACATGTGACACTAGAGACTCCATCAAAAAAAAACCCTAAGAACTGATAAATCCTTTCAACAAAGTAGCAGGATACAAAATTGAATAATTTCAGCACTATTTTCTCTTGAACAGCCAGTGCATTTAATTTGCAACAGTAATGTGCATTATTAATCTCAAAGGCTTAATTTTAAAATTAAGAAAAAAATGTAGTTAACCAAAAAAGGCTCTAAAACATAAAAAGAAAGTTGTGCTTAGTTAAGAGTCTTTTTCTTCCCTCAGAAGATTATAAATTTCTTTTATTTTTTTAAGTAATTATATTCTCTTTTGTGGAACCATGAAATATCACACTGAGTGAGGTAACCCAGATTCAGACCATCACTGCATGTCCTCTCTCAGCTGTGGTTCCTCGCTCCAGATCTTCAGAGGTGAGTATATAACCTGGAGGAGCCACAGAAACCAGAAAGTAAGAGACTGTAGATCAGGAGTGTAGCTCTAGAGAAGGGAACCATGGGATTAAAGTGATATAAAGGGGAAATGATAAAAACCGAATATGGGACTCAAGTGGGGAGAGAGGAGGGAGAACAATACAAAGAGAAAGTGGGGATGGATAAAAAGCACTAAGGATGCTGGAAAAAGCTCTAGGGAACCATTCTACTGTATAGTTACAACATATAATACAAGTACGTATATGTGTGTATGTAGGTACATAACCTAAATAAAGTTATACCAATTTGAGTAATAATACTCCCCACAAAAGCCATAGACAGATTATCAAACAAAAACTGCAGGACCGGATCTGAGAAACCTCCTTTCAAGTTGTTCATCAGGGTAGTTTAAAACAGTCCACAGATAATCTAGGCTACAGCTGTTCTCCTAATCACCACCCAAAGTTGAAGGTAAGTCTCTGATGCTGAGGGTACCACACGCTTCGGACACAGAACTGAGAGGAAGTAAGCTGGAAATGACCTGAAAGCCTCCTCTCTGAGGACGAGCTTTCAAGTAACAGAAGATGCCATGCAAGCTGCCGAAGGGAAAAAAGCAATTAATTTTATTTATTTTTTTAGGTAGCTGTATTCTTTTTGTGGAGCCAGGAAATATCATATTGAGTGAGGTAATTAAAAGTCTTACCCAGCCGAGACACCTCTGAACTCCAACAATGACCAGTCCAGCAAGATATTCCTAAATGAGCAATAGTAATAATTATGTCTTGGCAGTAACCAACAGCTATAAGCCCCACTGAACAAGAAAGAAATCATGCCTGGCACATTAACTCTGGTCATCTTTATTTTTTTAATATGTCTTTTTATTAGATATGTTGATTTTTTTTTTAGAACCAAAGTCTTTAGGTTAAATTTTAGCCACTTCAGAGTAGAACTACACTTCTGTGCTTCAGTTTCTTCACTGGTAGATTAAGGGTAATAGTTACTGCACTCTAAAGTTGCTCTTAGGATGGCAAGTAATGCTGGACAATGCCTTCATCAGCCTCAGCACCATGTAGAGACTATGCTTTTGCCTCTGTGGTGGAAATGATAATAACAATGACAGGAACACAGAGGAAACCCCAGCAGAGGTGTGTGAGAACCTATCACGGTAGAGTTGAGTTTTGTTTCCTTCATCCTGTTTATCTACATATCAACCATTATTAGAATCTAATTTTAATATTTTTAAATACTAACATAATTTTTTTTAGGCAAGAAATTAAGCTTGGGCAGACTACTCTGGCTCTGCCCTGCCCTTGATTTATACACTTGGGAAATCACCTTTTGTCTTCCTATGTTTCATTTCTCCAGTGTGTAAAAATGGGAAGGGAAAGGCCTAGGCACCACCACATAATCACAGAGCCCTCCACATGCTCAAAAGCACCCGGTATGCAGTGACTCATTGGGAAACACTTATGACTTCTCATGTTACCCCGTTACCTTGATATCTGCTGCAGATGACCTGTATTTCCCATATTTCAGAGATGAATTCCTCAGAGGGGTTCAAAGCTAGTGCCCAAGACCATAAGCTATGGACTTCAAAAGCAGGATTGGAGAAAGGCTAGCTAAGCACAGTTTCAAGTTCCAGATGAGATCTGAGCTCTACTGGAACTGGGACGTTTTAACTTAGCCACTGAACTTCAACTCTGAAGAGCTCTCTGCCTGAGTGGTGTTACCAAGACCATGTGTGCTAAGGGAAATCACTTTATTTATGAACAACTAGCCCATAGAGGGCGATGTCCTTCAATCATGACTGACTGACTCAGACTGGCAAACATCTTCAAAGCTTTAATCCAAAAACCTAGTATTTCAAAGGTGTCCTGCTGTTACCATACTTGGCAAGTCTACCTGGGAATTGACTAAAACAGCTCAATAGCAGTGAGAGGTCTTTCATACCCACAGAGCAGCAGAGAGAAGGATGAGGGAAGTGGTCACTGTTTTCGGAAGACATTCGGAAAGTGTGACTTTTTTTTTGTTCCTTCTTGTTCCTCCCCCTTTTTCACCAACACACTTCTGTGCTCCCCTGATTTGATGGATCACAGACCAAGGGCACGTGAGAGTAAAGTCATCGTGGCATTCACTGCCACAAAGTTTTCAGCCACTGGACTGGAACATCCGTGCCTCTTCAAAGGTAGCAGCATAAAGAGGAGGGAGCAATAGAGCTACAGTCTTGAAACCCAGGAACCTTTACAGTGTTTGGACAACCCCATTAAACTAGAATACTCGATCTTCAATAATCAAAATCATAGTTAAAAGTTAAAGATACACATCCATTTTCTTCACTGTAGTCAGAATAGACACTTTCTATATGCCACGTAAAGAATAAGATGCATTAACGCCTTAGGGTCTCATGATTTTATGAGGTAAGCACAATTATTATACCCACATTCATTCAATGAGGGGGCTGAAGCAAAGAAATATTGGGTAACTTTCCAAATGTCACGGGGGTGGGGGGGGTGGGGGGGGAAGTGCTGGGATAAGAATTCTCACTATCCCAGTGGCTACACTCCAATGCTGGCACATCCTCCGAGTTTCTGATTGCCTCTGGAAGGCAGCCATAGTCTTGGTAAGTGCCAATAAATGAGAATTGTTTAAACAAATCCTTTTCATGGATTCCCTGACCCATTTAAGCAGTTCTATATTAATCAGCTGTTGTGATGAAAATAGACACAAGGACTGGTGACCGCATGGGTTAATTGCAAGGACAGCTGCTTGCTGTTAGATCTTGGACCACACAGGTGGAACTGTACTGACCTAACGTACCCATGCATGGGTTTAGGGGATCAAGTTTCACTGTTCTGATACAAGGGTCTGACTGTGACGTGTGTAGCTATTAAGAAGGAAAGGCGGAGAAACAGCCTAAGTAAGGACTCTGACCAATTTCTTTCAGGGGCTGCAGTACACAAATCTGCCCTCCTCTTAAAGCCATGAAGTTCTTCCTTCTTCCCGAGCACTCCTCCTCTGCAAGCCAAGGACTGATAAGGAATGAGAACAAAAAAGCAGGAGCCTTACTGTCTCAAGTGGCTTATTGGCATCTCTGAGATTTTCACACAGGGTGGCACCCGTTGGGCTGGTTTATACCCATCAGAGCAATAATTTATTTTTATCCCTCCTCCCTATTGGGCGAGGCAGGGAACATACCAAAAATATTTAAAAAGAAATCTCCCTTGCTCACTGTCTGTCTCTCTGTGTCTCTGTCTCTGTCTCTCTCTCTCTCTCTCTCTGTTCCCTTCTTTCTGCTTCTATTTCTGTGTGTCTCTCTCTTTCTGTGTCTCTGTGTCTCTGTCCCCATCTTCTCTCTCTCTGTCTTTCTCTGTCTCTGTCTCTCTCTCCCTCTCTCTGTCTCTCTCTATCTCTCCCCCCCACCCCCTGTCCCCTTCTCTCTTTACTTCTCTGCTCTTCCTTCTCCCCTCACCTCTCAAGCACATAAGGTGTGGCCATTAACAGAGGTGGTAAGATCTGAGCACAAGACTGGACTGGAAGATAAAACGGGAAGGGCTGTTGATAAGGGAACGAGAATCCCACTTGGACAGCTAACCCTGCTGTTACAGACAGCTGCCATGGAGGCACAATCCTGAGAGTCACATCAGGATCCAACCATTTCTCTTCCATCATCGTGGGCAAAGCTGCTTGGGGATTATGGTTCTGGTGACCTGTTACAAGTCTCAGAATGGCCAGGAGGAACAGATGAGATCACACCCAGCAGACCTTCTGTCAAGGCTAAAAAGAAAAAAAGAAAAAGTATGTTCTCTGAGGTTTGTTCTTGCCTCATACTAACCAGGAGCTGCCCTTGACCTTTGGACCTCTTCCCAGGCCCAGGAGAGGTAAAACTCTGATACTGCTTTGGGTGTGACCCCAGCCAGCCTTGTTAATAAACATTCCTTCCTGTTTCTCCACAATGACAGAGGAGGAGGGAAGCAAGGTCCGAGGACAACAGCAGAGGTCATGCCAGGCACAGAAGCAGCAGGAGCTAGATCTGAGTCACTCCCTGTTTTTTGGGGGTTTTCCTATTTGTGTGGTTCATTCACTAAAGCCAATCCCGAGATTTGAGGTGCTATGAACTGTAACCTGCCTTTTCCTGTAACTTGCAAATGGGTAAGCAATTTCCATTTCTGTCTTCCCTATTTTACTTCTTTTCTCATGGCACCAAGAACTTAGTCTTCATTTTCCAGGTGAAGCTTCCTACTTACTTCCTACATCAAAGGAACACTGTGCTGGTACACTTAACTTTGTGTCTACTTAAATGCTATTTTAACAGGATGCTCAAGCTCTGCGAATACTTCCCTAGGTTTTAGACTAAAGTGGATTACATTATAAAGGAGCAGAATGTCATAATATATAACACCAGTGAAGCTTGAGCTCTCTGTGTGCTTAGCATGCATGAGGTTCAACCTCTAACATACAAAAATCAAATGTCCTCGCTGGCGGTTGACAGCATGCCTCAACGTGTGTGCTCCCACCACGGCCTCTCAGAAGTGCTTCGACTATCCACAGTCCTTTGCCAGATGAGACCAGTGTCCTGGGCACCTTGCTCTTCCTCTCACGGGGGCCTATGCCAAAGATGTAAATTTGGTGCGGATGCTGAAGCCTTAATATTTCAAAATGTATACCTTTAAGCAGATGCTCCAGCTGTGTTACAATGGGGCTAAAGGGAAGAACAGTGATTATTGAACAGAGTTGGGGAAATCTCAAAGTTACAAAGGATGGAGGTCACTGTTGCAAAGCCAACTGATTTAAAGGATAAATACAAAAGCATAGGAGCTAAACTTGTTCAGAGCGTTGCCGATAACACAAAGGAGGAGGCTGGGGATGGCACCACCACTGCCACTGTTCTGGCATGGTCTATTGCCAAGGAGGGCTTTGAGAAGATCAGCAAAGGGGCTAATCCAGTAGAAGTCCAGAGAGGTGTGATGTTGGGTGTTAATGCTGTAATTGCTGAGCTTATAAAAACAATCTAAACCTGTGACAACCCTGGAAGAAACTGCTCAGGTTGCTATTATTTCTGCAAATGGAGACAAAGATATCAGAAACATCATTTCTGATGCAATAAAAGGTTGGAAGAAAGGGTGTCACCACAGTGAAGGATGGAAAAAACCCTGAATGATGAATTAGAAGTTATTGAAATGAAGTTTCATAGCAGATAGATTTCCCCATATTTTATTAATACATCAAAAGGTCAAAATGATGAATTCAAAGATGCCTATATTCTGTTTTCTAGTGTCCTGGCCATAGTACCTGCTCTTGAGATTCCCAATGTTCACTGGAAGCCCTTGTTCATCATTGTTGAAGATGTTGATGGAGAAGCTCTAAGAACACTGGTTTTGAACAGGGTAAAAGTTGGTCTTCAGGTTGTAGCAGTCAGAGCTTCAGGGTTTAGGGACAATAGAAAGAACCAGCTTAAAATATATGGCTATTGCTACTGATGGATCGGTATTTGGAGAAGAGGGGTTGAATCTAAATCTTGAAGATGTTCAAGCTCAAGACTTAGGAAAAGTTGGATAGACCAGTGTTAACAAAGATGGCACCATGTTTTTTAAAGGAAAAGATGACAAAGCTCAAATTGAAGAATGTATTCAAGACATCACTGAGCAGCTAGACATCACAACTAGTGAACATGAAAAGGAAAGGCTGAACGAGTGACTTGCTGAACTTTCAGATGGAGGAGCTGTGCTGAAGCACAGAGGGACAAGTGCTGTGAGAGTGAATGAGAAGAAGGCCAGAGCTAATGGTGCTCTCAGTGCTACAAGAGCAACTGTTGGTGAATGTATTATTCTCAGAGAAGGCTGCACTCTGCTTTGGTGCATTCCAGTCTTGGATTTATTATTTTTTTAAGATTTATTTATTTTTATTTATATGAGTTACCCGTAGCTGTCTTCAGTCACACACCAGAAGAGAACATCTGATCCCATTACAGACAGTTGTGAGCCACCATGTGGTTGCTGGGAATTGAACTCAGGACATCTGGAAGAGCAATCAGTGCTCTTAACCACTGAGCCCCAGTCTTGGATATATTAAAGTCAGCTAATGGAGATCATAAAATAGGTATAGAAATTACAAAAAAAAAAAAGCACTCAAAATTCCTACAATGACTATGCTAAAAATGCAGGTGGTAAAGGATCTTTGATAGCTGCAGAGTTCCTCAGAAGTTGGTTATGATACTATAGTCAGAGATTTTTTTGACCATGGTAGGAATTGATCATTGATCCAACCAAGACTGTAAGAGCTGCTTTACTGGATGCTACTTGGGCTGCCTCCTTTCTATCTACAGATAAAGCTGTATATGGACAGAGATTCCTAAAGAAGAGAATGACTCTGAAATGGGTGCAATGGATGGAATGGAAGGGGTTGTGTGGGAGGCAGCATGTTCTAACTCCTAAAATAATGCTTTGCCCTTATCAATGAAGCGTGACAGGAAGCTCAAGGCAGGTGGGGGGATGGGGTTGGGGATGGGGACATGCCAGAGACCTGGGAGGGGAGAGTCTATGGGAGTGACTCTAGATTAGACTCCTAGCAGTAGGGGATATGGAGCCTGAAGTGGCCACCTCCTGCAATGACTTGATGTGTCAGGGTGGGTTGGTACCCAGGGGAGCTTCCTCCTTCTCAGGAGAGAAGGGGAAGGGACCTGTGAGGTCGATGC
Source organism: Grammomys surdaster (assembly GCF_004785775.1). Lineage (NCBI taxonomy): Eukaryota > Metazoa > Chordata > Mammalia > Rodentia > Muridae > Grammomys > Grammomys surdaster. The sequence continues at coordinate 5,824,165 of NW_021604670.1, forward strand.
TGGGAGGAAAGAAATGTAAAGTGAATGAATACATACATACATACGTACGTACATACACACACACACATACATACACAAATAAATGGAAAGAATAATGAAAAGAAAAAAAAACAATGCATTGTTCTGGGCATGGTGCTACATCCCTTTAAGCCTAGAATTCTGGAGGTAAAAACAGGTGGATCTCTGTGAGTTAGAGGTTAGCCTGTCCTACATAGTGAGTTCCAGGCTACCCAGAGCTAATAAAACCCTATCTCAAAAAGAATACATTATGAAAGAAATAGAAGAATACATTATGTTCATATTCATCCTTTCTAACCCTCTTTCCCCTTCCATCTCCTAGTGACCCAGAGGAAATTTTCTATTCATTACTACATTGCATTTCCAAAGCAACATCTACTCCATAGCAGGCACTCCATAAAGAGTGCAAGAAACCGTCCACGATAATCATACCTACATGAAGCTCTTCCTCTTGAGGAACTCTGATCGTCTTTAGTCTTATACTGCACGGAGTGTTCTCATAGAATTATCAGTTTCTGTGATACGTTCATATAGCTGTAAAATAGTAAGAACAGGAAAATCTCCTGTACTAACTAGTCTAGTTTTAGAAATAGACCAAAAGGTTAAGAGAGTGTCATGTGCACTTGAATGCCTGGGATAATCCTTTGCACTTTCTGTAATAAGGCACAACTGAAAAGTGAAAGGCCCTCATCAGGGAATGTGAAGAGGAATCTAAAATGCCTGGGTCGCTGAAGTCTTGTGTTTTATTTTTAAAGTGTCAACGAATTTTGCATTCCAATGCACAAAGCGTCTTGGTTTGATTTCATTTACAAGAACTTTCATTTCAGATTCTTGGAGAAATAAATAAAGCCTCCAGGAAGATGTGCCCTGTGTATCCTGGAAAATCACCAGGAATTCCAAGTGCGTGTGGCACAATGATAACCATCTACAAATGACTCTGGAGGGACCTTGAGGCGTGCAGCCCCTCAGGACTCTCACTTGCCCTCACCACAGAAAGAAGACTCGGGAGGGTTCATGGAATTTTTTTTTATTGCCTTGCTTGTTCTTTGACTATTTGTGTTTATTTTCTTGCTTGTTCCTTGACTATTTGCATCTATTGTATTGCTAGACCCTCAACCTAGAACTGACCTTAATACTTGCATGTAATTAAATTGGTATAAAAGCAAAAAGGAGGAGGGAGTGGGATAAGGGGTTTCTAGGGAGGGGAAATGGGGAAAGGGGATGGCATCTGAAATGTAAATAACTAAAATATCCAATAAAAAAAAAAGAGTAAACTCAGGGAGACATGGGTGGGAGGTTTTGAGGGAAAATAGCTAAAAGTTCTCTTCACACCATTCTCCCTTTTAAATTACTGGGTTGTTTTGATTGTTGTTTTTATTATTGTTGTTGTTGTTTTCCTGTCAGCATGCTAGATATAAAACAGACAAAAAGCAGTGTAAGTCTCCCTCACTCTCAAATTAAGAGACCAGAGGGTGACCATACGATCCAGCCTTCCAGGACCATTCCAGCTCTTAGAGATGGTTGCATACTCGTTTCAGAGTTCTTCTCATCTGGACAATCTGTAGCCATCCTAAGGAATGTGTTCTCCACATCCCTCCCCTTAAATGGGCTAGCAGGAACCAACCCAAATAAGTCACAGGCAATTAATATAAATCTTCTAGCTTAGCTCCAAGCTGCCAGGGAAAAAGAATCCTTGTGACTCAGAATAGTTAGTGTCCAATTCATCCATTAGGAAATCACAAGCTCTGATGCATCCTAATGAGATCATTTGTTCACTGTATTTCTACAGTCTGGAACTAATAATCACCATTTGTTGGACATTGAAAATTAGAGGTTTAGAATCCAGATCAATATATTTCATATATCTGTGATTTTCTTGGTGATTTCCTAAGGTAAATAGGGCACATCTTCCTGGAGGGTTCATAGTTTCTCCAACAGTCTGGGGTGTGTGTGTGTACCCTGATGATATAGCGCTTTGCTTTAAGGACTTCAGTCATCATTGTCAAACTTCCTTGGAATTTAAATATTATGATTTTTTTTCTCTCCTGCCATCTCAGTCCTGCAGGAATATATTTAAAGCACACTAAGATTAGACTATTTAATACATTTAAGATAATTGGTCCAAGACTAAAGAGGAATATGTCATGAGTGATTTTAAGAGAATTTTGACCTAAGCATGAGGGAAATTTATAGTAAATTCCCCTCATGCTTAGGTCAAAATTCTCTTATGATAAATTTCCCTTATGATAAATTTCTCTTACGATAAATTTCCCTCATGTCAGAAATGGCTGTTAGTGGGGGGATGGAGGTGACAGTAATCAATATCTAAAGTTATTGTTTTCAAATCTAATGCTACATTCACTCCAAAGTTTTTTTTAGAGAATGAAAATATTCCCTTGGGGTGGGACAACACTGTTACTTTGATTTGTATATAGGTTCAGAAGTTTTTTTGTATCCTTTCTTTCCAGTGTTTATTTACCCAGAAGTATAACAATAGTTGAGGTGCCCTTCATCCCATCCCAAGCCACAGTAAACGACATTTCCGGCAGGCCGTCAGTCATTCAGAAACTACATAGGCTACCATTCCGTGTGTTAACGGGATCGACTTCCTCTCCCTCTCCATCTGCTCTCCCCATCAGTTGCCCTCCCTTTAATCAATCCTGTGGCTGTGCTTCATGTTCCATTAGGTTCAGATGGTGAAGGTCTAATTATGCAACCTTCCTCTCTGCTAGAAGAATATCAGCAAATTATATCCTGTTCTGACTGCTCTTCCAGGAAGGGCTGTGTGGTGTGGAACAAGGAGCAGTAAAGTGGAAACACAGAGGCGATGCGTGTGTCTTAGCTTGTGTACTGGCCCCACTGCCATGCATGGGTTTCCTCCCTCATGGATGTTCAAAATCTTTTTAAGGGAACTCCATTTTTATTGTTTACTCAACAGAACAAGTGAAAAAGAAAGTTGATTTTTTTAATCCAATGTTATTTTCAACCAATGGACATACATTTATTGTAAAAACAGTAATTTAGATTTTACTATTCTTTCAGCATCCTCCAGTGTGAAATTTTGTAGCCCCCAAAAGATATGTCTGTGTAAATGAATTGAATATATGGTATATTATTACGTTTAAATTTAAACATATACCCAGTGAAGTATTTATTATTTTCTGTGTATAAGTGTTTTGGTTGCATGTATGCAAGTCTGTGCAACACATGTATTCCTGGTGACTGTGGAGGCCAGAATAACGCATCTGATCCGCCTGGGCCTGGAGTTACAAACAGATGGGATCTGCCTTGCAGGTGCTAGGACTTGAAGTCCTCTAGATCTTCTGGCCAGTGCTTTGGAAGATCAGCCAGTGCTCTTAACAGCTGAGCCATCCATCTGACCCCAGGCCCAGTGAAGTAATAAAGGTAGAAACTATATACTACATCTGACCTTTCAATGAGATTATCCCCTTGGATGTATCCTAATCACACAGTCTCTTCAAAGTATCTTTTTCTGGTAGAAGAAGAAAAAGAGAGAAAAGTAAGAGAGATACATGCTACCAAGGAGAGTCAGAGTGAGGAAAGCACAAGAAGATTTGAAGGTTGAAGGCCACTTCTGTCTTACAAAGACAGGGGACATGAGAAGGAAATGAAGAGCACTGCTAACCTGGGAACTTTGAACAGGAACCAAGGTCAAGCCCAGGAAGTAGCTGCAGCTCCTCCCCTTTCATACTCTGTGCCCAAGCTTCTAGCCCAAAGATAGGTAAGATCAGGTGGGTATTCTAGGCCACTAAGTCTGTGATTGTTACACAGCAACAGAAAACAAATAAACCAATCTTTTTATTCTAACACGAATGCCACCATAGCATCATTATGATATGGAGATCTTAATCAACTGAGACTTAACCATCAGGAATAAACAGCAGCAAGATGATAATAGAAAAATACTGACCTTTTAATTTTTCTTATCCAATTTTGATCAAAATTTTCATTTTCTTAAAGTGGTTATTCTAGCTTTACCTGTTTTCTTTGGTTTTGAACCTGTGGAGTTGAGCACAGGATTTAAGAAACCATACTTCTCAATTTCTGATGCTTACTGTTTATTCTAAAAGATTTGAGGTGAATTATAAAGTATTATAAGATTAACTTTGATAAAACAGCAAAGGGATATTCTTAAAACATGTAAATAATGAGCTGACAGCGTTATGTGGAATTTTTTAAGCAATCCAGTGAACAGCTGTTGTTTATCTGTCTACTCTTCACCCTCTTGTAAACTGCACAGTCTTTCTTTTGAAAATTCTTCCTTCTCTGGGAATTCAAGAGCTTCCAAGAAAATAGTCATGAATTTGTAAAGCCTTATCATTCTTAGAGAATACTGGATTGGCCCAGAGACTGGCGATTTTTCAGTCTGAGAGGATCCAATCCTCTACTGGAAAATCTTTCACTTTACTCCAGAGAAAGCATCAATAAACTCATGACTGGCGGTACAAGGATGTAGGAGGGAGAATTTGGAAAGTGTTGGGAATGATGTTTCTTGCCATGCCTAAGGAACCAATCTATAATGAAAGAGAAAAGAGGTAAACCAGGAGGAAAAGCAGAAACAAGAGTTGAAGACAAAACACTATGCAGCTGCCCCTCACCCTGCCTATGGCTTCATTCCTAGTCCTTTCTGACATTCCAGGGACCAACATGTTTCTCCTTTGTCATAGACCAGTTCAAGATGAAGTCCATCTCTTACCATCAACAGAGACATGACTATGACTCACACAACAGAAAAGTTTTATATTGACTCAGTCCAGGCAGGGAGCAAGCCTGAGACAACCACCAGCTGGGTCCAGGCAGGCAGACCATGAGCGGGGAGCAAGCCTAAGATGACTGCTATGCCCCACATAGGCAAGGACACCCCAGATACCTAGAGGCCCTGGGTACTGCTAAGATGAAAAATAAGTGATGGAGAAATAGAGAAACTGAAACAGAATGATCTGTGCACAATGAAGAGAGGCAGAACCAGTGACTCAAGGATAGTGAGGAACAACCTAATATGAGTAGCAGTGATGTCACCTAAGGTCATGGTGAGGTCCTGGACTGTGTTGTCACTAAAGGCCATGTCTGGGTCTGTGGCCCTGTTAACATCAAAGGCCAGGTAGATATCCCTGCTCTAGGCTGCATCCTAGAGCCATGTTGATGCCTGAAGACTAGGCAGAACCGGCTCCACCCCTCACAGGGGCATCCTGGGAGAGCTGTCCCTGAAAGCTTCAGAGCAGGAGAGTGGGCTCCACACCTTGCCCACAAACCACAGTAGAGCTGGCTCTGATTGCATGAGTTGTGGGTGAGCTGGCCTAAAGATGTGATCATGAGAAAGCAGGTCCTGTCAGTCATCTTCCATGTGGTGGCATGAGTGAGGTCCCTGCCTCTCCTGCCACCTGAGCAAGCTAGGCCTGTGGTTTTGAGACTGGGAGAGCTGGTCCTTTCTGTCCCTCACTAGCTACAACATTTGGGAGAGCAGGCCCTGTCCCTTGTCTGAGCAGCACAGTGGAACTGACCCTTGTGGAGGAGGGAAGAGGTGGGGGGGGGGCGGGATCAGCCCTGAGGGTATGAGAACAGAAAAGATGGCTCTATCTCCTTGTTGCCTGTAGCATTAGATGAGCTAGCCAGGATAGTGCTGGAGAGCTCTCCCTAGTGGTGCAGGCATTGGAGAGCTGGCAGGCTGACCAGCTCAGATACCACCCAGGCCCAGATCTAGGGCCTTGAATTGGCCTTACATCTACCCAATCTATGACCTACTGGAACCATGAAGGGGCTCATCCTATAGATCCAAAGCATCAAGATCTCCATGACACAGGGCAACAACAGGATATCCAAGAGGAGTCCCCATGAGGATCCAGTATTGATAGAGTAACAGAAGCCAGAGGCCTTGAACCAGACCAATGACTCATTGTGATGAACATGTGCAAGAAAAAAAAAAGTGTGAACAAAAGGGTATACCGTGGGACACACTACAGCTTCCACAGTAAGATGTTTGTCTTTATGGGGGGTGGGGGGTGTGCAGCAGGGTTGTCAGGGGTAAAGGGTGGGTAAGAAAGGACAGAGATGAGTGGGATTGGGGTGCATGATGTGAAACATCACGAGAATCAGTAAAAAGTTAAGTTTTTAAAAAGTAAATTTTTTTGCGGGGTGGTGGTGGTGCACGCCTTTAATCCCAGCACTTGGGAGGCAGAGGCAGGTGGATTTCTGAGTTGGAGGCCAGCCTGGTCTACAGAGTGAGTTTCAGGACAGCCAGGGCTACACAGAGAAACCGTGTCTCGAAAAACCAAAAAAAAAAAAAAAAAAGTAAATTTTTATTTTATTTTTTCTTGAAAATGCCATCCTGTGACGGGAAAAATCTAGCCACAAAACTCGTCTGAGGGTTTCCAGGACACTGCTCACCCATCTGACTTCCATTTTTGTTGTCTTCAGGTCAAAACCTGGGCTGTAATGCCAAATGCTGTGCTCAAGGACTGTCTTTGGCTCACAACCATACAAAATACTCTCTTCTATTTTGGACATAGACACATGAAGCCTCTAAAGCTATCTTGAATCTAGAGGCCTAGAACATGCCAGTTGTATATATTATCTGCTATCATATCTATCGTTGAATATGTTAATTAGTACTCAAACTAAATCGCTCTGCAAGCATTGCATATTTCTAACCATATTTAGCAAGCTTAAACAAAATAGCAAGACAGAAAAAGATCTATTTTACTGTGAAAGCCCATTGCTTTTTCCTGTCTAATCATAGCCTTAGAGGAAAAACTACTACAAATTTAAATCAAGCATAAATGAAAAGCAATTTCTACATTTTGGTAGCTGATAACTTGTAAGGAAAAGATAATACCATTAAGTGTGAACTTACTCATCTGTGATTAGTACTTCACAAGTAGGACTATAAGATATTTAGCTTCTAATAAATTAAATGGCACTAGTCAATCTGATCTTTGTTGAATCTCTGCTTCTATGGCAAGTGCCTTTAAAGCTCTCTCAACACCTTTCTTTAAAATGAAGGAGCAATGAGTACTGTGGTTAAGGGTGAGTAGTCTGAAAACAGATGTCTGAGTTCAGACTTTGACCCCACCACCAGCTCACTCTGAGCTTTTAAGCAAGTTGTTCATAACATTGGTCCTCGCTTTCTCCATGCATCCTAAGATAAGCAGGCAGATACCCACATACAGACATATATAGACCCGCATATATATATATATATATGTCTGTACATACAGATACAAATGAACCTACACCAGGAGTCATGGTTTAGAAATGAAGTATGACTCAGACTCAAAATACATTTACAACTACCTAACCCATAACAGATAGCTAGGATGGTTCCCTGACTAGCTAATAATTTATACAAGCCTACATTCTGCCATGTGACTGGTAACCTATGGTTACTTCTGCTCAAGTACCATAGGTCTGTCCTCCTTACATCTTCCCCAACAATTCTTCCCATGCTTCGTTCTATCCCAGAATTCTTTCTGCCTACTGGATGTCCCACCTTCTATTCTTCCCTTTCCTATAGGCCATAGTTTTTTTAATTGACAGTGATGCTCCCATAAAATACACAAGATATTCTCTCTACATTCCTTCTTTAAAGCTTCTTTCTCAGGCATTTGTCACTACAATGAGAAACCTAACACACCATCATGCATATGAATGACCAAGGCCACATGCCCGATAACAGCAAAATACATAATACAGTACGACCAAATCAATCAAGATAATAGATTGCCGTAAAATCACCCAACTGGATTATTCAGTGACAGCAATGAACTAACTAAATTGTACACATGCAAACTGGAGAGTCTCAGAGTAAACACTCAATAAATTAAGTTTGAGAAGAATTTACGCTATAGGGTTTCACTTACATCAGATTCAAAAAGAAGCAGAGTTCAAGAGTTTATCTTGGAACATATACACAGATGGAAAACTAAGGCTAACAAGGTAACAGTCTGAACAAAACTCAAGACAGACATTGGTTCCAGAGCTAGAAAGAGAACAGGGCTATATGGAAGGCACACTGAGACACTGAAGCACGGATAAAAACGTTTTAAACGAGTGCTATGAGTGCAGTGTTTGTTTTCTATTTTTCCTATAAAACATACATATATACTATGTCCCTATATTAATTAATATTTATAGTAACTAGGCCATATTTTGAGAAAGCAAGATTGACAACAGTGTTAGCATATTCTAAGCTCTTGATTAAAAATGAAGGGCATAATGATGATGTTACGGCATGCAGACATTAGAAGGAAAAAGTACACAGCACATCTCTGTCTGTTCATCCCATTGTGTTCTGAGACTTCTCGGGAGTGCAGATAAAATCCACACTCTTGCCACAGATTCCATCCTGGTGTGTTTGATGCTTTACTCAGTACAAGAAAGGATATTTGAATCCTCAGTCACAGCTAAGATTCTACTTGATCATCCACTGGTAGAAAGCTATTCCAAAGAATAATGTGTTCTGTCGCCTAATACCAGAGAACTAATGCAACTCTCTAAGGAAAAGAGTGATCAATTCATAGCTATAGCTCAGTAGATAAAATAACAGACCAGATCAAATGTCTACTTCCACATATCCTGAAAATACAAGAATGTAGAATTTATGAGGTACTATAATATCATGTCACTTAATGATTGACTTAGAGAGAAGAGGCAGGATTTAGGGAAGTCAGTAGGTTTACTTATCATAGGAAAGAAGGGTGTTGGCCTAGTCCTCAGTGAAATGAAAGGTTAAGTACAGAAGCTATAGAAACTGTTCAGCAATTGGCATCAACCCAATAGAGTAGAAGGGGCAGTGGATGGGAGTGGAAGGGAAGTGGGTAAGATAAGCGTGGGCGTGGGCGTGGGCATGGGCACTCCTACACTCCATTGCCCTTCCAGGGCAGCCACAATTCCAAGCCACTGGAGTTCTCCAAGAACAAAGGCCTAACAGACCACTTCGGTAGTGAACTTTACATGAATGCCTTTTGGGCCAAGCTCCTGGGAAGAACAGAAGTCTGGCAAATATTGAATAGAAAATAATAGTCTCACCTCTCACTTTCATCTAATATGTTTGGTAGGCATATATTTCTTTCTCTTAATTACTCTATTTTTGAATCGTCTTATTCCTAGACAATCTAAAGCTGAATATACAAGATCTCAATACATACTCAGAGAAAACTTGTCAGAAACAAGGTTATTGGGAAATTGATAGAAGTGATTTACATAATTCTATTTATCCTGTCAAACTGAGACCATTATTCAAAAGAAAAATGGACCAACCAGAAACATCTCTGTACAGACTAATCCCCACAACCCTTATGTCACAAGGACAAATAAATAAAAGCTTGGAAAGAACCCTTATTTCAGGCTCTTATCAGTTTGAGCCAGCTGATAGAGAAAGTCTTATGGGTGAACTCTTGAACCAGGAAAGAATCCATGCAAAGTTTCTGTCTGGTGATGTGACCTGAAAACGTGTTTCCATTCCTCGCATTATCTTTATTGCTGACAAGTGACTGCCTCGTACTTGTTCTGTAAGCTTGGAGACTAGTTACATATTGTTGAGACTGTCACTAACAAGAGATTTTCTTCCTAGAGAAAAAAAGAAAATTAATCTCCTAGGTACAAGGTTTAATAAAATGAAGAGAAATATAGATTGTCAAACTGTGTTTTCCTTTTGCCTAACTTCCCGAGAGTCTGGAACCCTACTTAACAGCTAGAAGGCCTTCTGAGGGCCACCATGGTGGGACATGTAGGACATGCCTTTAATCCCAGCATTTAGGAGGCAAAGACAGATCTCTATGAGTTTAGCTTAAGTCTGATCTCCACAATGAGTTCCAGATCTGCCAAGGCTACATAGTGAGACCCCGTTGTAAAAATAAGGAAGAGGAGGAGGAAGAAGAAGAAAAGGAAAAGAGGAGAAAGTAAAGGGAGGAAGGAGAAGAGGAAGTAGGGGAAGGAGGAGGGTAGGAAAGTTCTGAATAAAATCTAGGCTTTCTTCTAGCATTTGTATCCTAATCTGTTGCTGCTCTATAGTATTGGTGTAGCCATGACAAGAAGCAGTAACCTCCTAAGTCAGTCACTTGTCTCCATTCACTTAGTAAGTAGGCCTCATAGAAATATCCAATTAAATATAATCCCTTTGTGTATTTCTAAACCTTAAATATGTTCAATTTTTTCTCCTTTGTACATGAAAAGGTTAAGCTGCGATTGAAGCATAGTATATTATTTCTCTAAAAGAATGATTTAATGTGCAAAACCAAGTTCAAACTTCTGAAGGTTTGAATCTTGCAGGCCTGTGATCAAGCTGTATAGTGTGCCTTGTGATAGCTTGACTACATTATAATTGCAGAAACTGTCACTACGAAAGGCTAATGCAATACCTATAAATGACCAAGTAATATGCATAGACAAATAATAGAACAATTGTCATAAAACTCCATGCTCAGATAATTTATTATCAGAAATACTGGATGAAGAACCAACTATACCTAGAAGAAAGATTTAATAAACAAACACTCAGCTCCATAGCATAGTGGGAAAGGCAGTGGTTTAGTCAACATGTGGTATTAGAGCAAAGCAAAATTATTTTTTAGATTAAATTATGCCCAGGCAATGGTAGTGTATATCTTTAATCCCAACACCAGAAGGCAGAGATAGGCAGATAGACCAGGCCAGCCTGATCTACAGAGCAAGTTTCAAGACAGCCAAAATTACACAGAAAACCTTGTCTTGAAAAGTAACAAAACAGAAGGGGAGGGAGGGAAGGATGACGGAAGGGAGGGAGGGAGGGAGGGAGGGGGGGAGGGGGAGGGAGGGAGAGGGAGGGAGAGAGAGAGAGGGGGGGGGGAGGGAGAGAGAGAGAGAGAGAGAAAGAGAGAGAGAGAGAGAGAGAGAGAGAGAGAGAGAGAGAACAGGTTAAGAAGAAAGGACAGAAATACATAATAGGGATCATGTGTCTCAGACAAAGTTACAGCAGCCTTTTTAACATCCAAAATTAGCTTAGTTGAAGTAATTTGAAAATATATACCATCAAAGTCAGAAAACCTAAACAATCCAGGTTTTTGGTTGAGTTGCTTGCATGTTTTATTTGACTTTAAGTTAAGCCATCAGACTGTTTTGTTTCCTTTTTTAAATGTTTTCTTCTATTAAAAATAATTATTATCTACAGGATGGATTAAAGTGAGTACTTTTTATGAGAGGTTGTTTGCTATAAAATTATGCTCTGTGAACTTAAAAAGGCCTAACAGCTAATTTATAATTACCTTGAGAGTACAAGTTTTGTGTCTTAGACACTGACCTATCAATAAATAGATTCCTCCATCTGAGATATGAAATGTCTTACTAAACAGCGTACATTCCTGCTCTATCTTACTAAGCTCATATTACAGTCCAAAAGAAGGTTGCCGTGAAACTAAATGACAAGGTCAACAGAGATGCCATGTGGAAATTACCCCTGGATACCATAGCATCATACCAATCTCTGCTACTAGTTGGAGAGTGGAACACCCGGCCATTTATCTGCTGCAAACAGCAGGTGCAACTGGAGGAGTGGGTGGTGGATGTCAGAGCAGGAGAACGCTGTGCTACGTCATCCTCCGAGGCCCTTGATGTGGAAGGAACAATCACTATACACACACACACATGATCATTGTGATCCCCACTACAAGGACCTGGGGTGTGGGAAAGGAAGTTCAGCATGGAATTTGAAAGCTAGATTTACAAGGTAAGAGATCTGAGAGCTTCAAGTGGGGAGGGTTTCCAGCATTTCAGAGAAATCTGTTTTGTTTGTTTTCAGTCTAGACTGAGAGTACAAATGCCTAGGAAATATGCTTGTGGCCAGAAGACACCCTAGGGTTGTTTTCTTTTTCCACACAGAGCCCTGCTGTGATGTATACGGGTTGTGGTGTATATGGCAGTACCTACACCCAGAGTTTAGCTGTAACTTCAATGGTGCCTCTCATTCCCTATATGTCCAATCAGCAATCTAGATGACTGCCACTGACTTCCTTCAATGTCTTCTTATCTGACACTGTGCTGGCTTCTCATTATTAGATTTTTCATTTAGACTGGAGCAGTTGCTACTGGCAATTAGCTGCTGGAAATCGCTGCACTATGTTCAGTATTACTTTCTGGAGAGCAAGTTTAAGCACAGGTCTAACCTGCTCAAAAAAAAAATAGTGTTCAGTTTAAATGTACGCTATTCTTGTATGGTTCTGATTTTTAAAAATCATTACCTTGATTCAAATCCTGCCTTTGAACAATAAAATTATGTCATTTGCAAGGAGACAAGTAGAATTGGAAATCATCGTCTTACAGAAAACATCCAGACCCAGAAACACAAATACCACATGTTCTTTCATACATGGAACATGGAATTTTGCATACAACTTTAAAGTTTCCTGTCTTTGCTACCTGACAACTCAGGAAATTTTCTCATCCTTTTTGATCCTAAAGTCCCTCATCTAATAGAGAGGATGACAACGACCCTTCATGCACTTACTGTTAAGATTCTGTGGCAGACTCTAGATAATTAAGAACTATGCCTTTGTCACATTACTTTGAGATATTATTGTTTGACCAACTTATCATTAGGTACAAAATCATATTATAATCTACCCTTCACACTCTAGTTCTACCCCCGACCCTACTCTCCAGCTATCTGCCTTCCTTCTGGCCCATCAATAACCTCAATTCCTGTACATGAGTTGAGATTTGTACCAGCCTCATATACCAAGATATTCATATACTTTACTTAATCTTTAACAACTCTAAAATATCAGTCCTGGTATCCTCATTTTCTTCACTGGGAAAGTGAGAATCACAGAAGTTAAGTAACCTAGTATAAGGGACTGAGTGTATATATGAGAGAGCACAAGAGCTGAACCCAGTGTCCAATACTTCAACTATATTCTTACGACAATGTTATTTTTATGCCAAGCAACTTCCTAAATATTTCCATTAAAGCATTTTAGTCTCACAAGCTTTTCTTGAACCTTGGGACATCTACAATCAGAAAAAGAATCTATGCCCTTCCAACCTAGACAGGACTTTACAATCACTTCAGCTGACTGATTCTAGCACAAGCAAGGTCATACAACATCCAGATGTCAGTTACAAATGGTAATACAGCTCTGACTAGCTCACTCTTTGGAAACTGCACTCTAGGCAATCTACATAATCACCATATAATTAGTAATGCTACCTGAGGGTGCCATGCTTGAAGGACCAGTAAAGAGATCACATCAATATACAGAGGAATGAAGAGGCCCAGCTGCTCAGACATCCTTTAAGCAACACCAACAGGTACTTCATGGAACACAGAGGAGCTATCTCAACCAAGACCTGCCCACATTGCAAAATGCATGAGATAAGCAAATTACCCTTGTTATTTAAGTCAGGAAATATTGAGCATTTTGTTTCTCAATAATAAAATCCAGAAATGTTGTAGAAACCTCTAATATAAATTATTCACTTTCATTCCCCTTGATGGTAGTCTTCACAGCCACCTCTACCTACAAGTCATCACCAACTAGCACACCCAAAATCCCTCCTTTAAAGAGCCATGAACTGATTTACATCACTATGGATGCCACAGAGTCAAACAGCTTTCCTTAAGTCTATACCTGGGTACTTAAGGACTCAAATATGAAGTCAAAATGTCTAGGTTTATTCTTTGTTCCCTATTAACTGCTGCTATTTCATCTGTCTAGACTTCCGTTTCTTCCGAATGGAGTTACAGTGAAACGTCCATTCCAGCCACAATGCAAAAATTTATACACACATTCTATGAAAGCTCTTATGTTTTTTATTAATCGCCTTCACATTGATGTGATGAAACAGTAGCAGAAATAACATGAAGGAGAAGGATTTGTTTCAACTCATGGTGTCAGAGAATTTAGTCCATGGCATCGGAGACAGAACCAATCAGCTCATAGAATGGCAGGCAGAGACGGCAACAGAAGACTATCATGGAAAAGACACACCCCAGTGACACACTTTCTCAAGCTAAGCTCCATTCCCAAAACCTACAGAAACTTTCCAAATATTGTCAGCAGTTGGAGACTAAATGTTCAAAACATGAGCCTATGGGTACATTTAAGATTCAAATTTTAACAGTATTTGACAGATGTTTCAATTCTGTTGTGGTATATATTAGAATATTGGTTATATTGTATGGCAAATATTTCTGTTTCCTCATGTGAACTATTAGTCTTTGGGAAAAAAGAAAAAAACAGCAGTATTTTCACTTGATGCTTCGAATGTGAAAAAAAATATAATTTTGAATGAATAAACAAATAGGTAAAGGGTGCTGAATAACAAGTCATACTTGAGGAGACATCACAAGGAGGAGGTCTCAAGCTCATGAGGGACTTAGGGGTGGTTGCATGCCATTGTCTCCATCCTATCTCATTCTTGTCTCTTTCTTAGTGATGCTACCATACCATGGGCACAGTTTCAAGACCACTTTACCCACAAAACCACATAGTTTTGCTGGGCATCTTCAAGTGGGCAATGGACAGTCCAAATCAGATGGCAGGGCTGTGAGGAAAGCCACTGCCACAAATTTCATATAGCTCCCCTTTCTCCTTCTGGCCATTTTACAGCATGTTATCTGGAAGCCTGACCTTGCCAAGCAAAATCTAGTTAATCTTTACAGTGCCATTCCCCTTTATGGCCTCTATGATATGGCAGTGCCATATGGTGGTAGTGCTGTGGAAAGGACTCTGCTCTTACCTGGTGAGCAGGCTTGTGCTGCACTAAGCAAATAATCTGCCTCTTGCATCACCCATCATATCCTTCAGGGATCTCTGCTCAGTGGAAAACACATCCAAAGAAACTACTGAACCACAAGACTGCCTGTATTAATGAGATGAGAGAACGAGCCCTACAATGAATTTTTACCTCAGTATAGAATGTACGCATGTGCATACACATATGCATGGATTCTCACGGTAAGAGATGACAGCCTATGGATATTGCTCCTGAGTTGCAATGCCTGTTAGTGGAGCCCACTGCTACTGCAGAACAGCAGTGCCATTAAAGAGCATCTTGATCTCAATGTACAGAAAACACTCAGTGCACCAATCAGTTCCTCAATATGTTCTCTTGGTTCAGCTGATTAAAATCCAACAGGTTGGCCTTAGAAGCAAATGTGGGATTTATCTCATTGTTGCTGTGATTACAGGTTGTGTGTTTATTATAGCTTTAATCATGTCTGCATTCTTTCTCAGAAGGAGCTGTTTGAAGCCTGCAGAATGCTGAGGTTTGGACACATTTCTGAGGTATGCCACCATGGCTTCTGATTGGACAGCCACTCTCGGACCATGTAGGCCTTTTGCTGTTGACTCACCAGAGGGCAGCAACTTGGAAGCTTGATGTCAGCATGCAAGAATGTCAGGCTGCTCTCTCTGGCAACCACCCTCCGGCCGCCAACAACTCCACACTCAACCAAGAGCTAAGCAAGCCTGCCTAGGTTTACACTCTGGCAAACCTCCTGCCTGGGCTTTTCACTGCCCTGGTTATCATGCTACAGCAAAAGAGAAACAAAAGCAAAGGGACAAACAAACAAAAAGCCCACACCTTAGTTGACATCACTAAACCCTTGTTGTGATGGGAATGTGTATGAGACTGGATATGGTTGTCTGTGTAGCTCTCTGCAACACACATGCACACACACACACACACACACACACACACACACTTTTTCCAACAGGAAACACTAGAATTAAGGATATAATCTGTTTCCAGCATAAGCACAATTTCTAAATTATTGAGCATATAAAAATATATGCTACTACACTCCTGGTTATTTCATTTGCCTCAAATTCCTCATAGCTCTGATTACTCTGACTGGAGCCATCAATTGGACTTAGGACTGTCTCTGAAGTGTTTTATAATCCCATGATCTGAAATAATCACTAGATTGTTTTTAGGGGAGTGGCTTCCTGGTGCTCAAGCAGCATGGCAGAGCTGCCAGACAGCTTGCAGCCTGGCTCTGGGTCTACTTCTGAGCATTACCTAGTTTCATATCTCCTCTGATCTTACTAGCTCCCCCGCATTCAGCAAAATAAGAGTCATGTGTCTAAATTCGTTAAAATGCCCGTGTTCACAGAGTCTTTTCGATGGTTGTGGTTTTAGGCAACTGAAAGCAGTAAACCTATTAAAAGATCTATGGATCCATGGCCAAGGTCAAGCAATCAACCATAATATACAGTAAACCAAGGTAGAATTGGTGATTCACAGGAGTTAACTATTCCCTAACTCAACATGTTCTTATGTGTGGAAGTTCAAAGATTAAGGTTATTTGATTCCTAGAGCAAACCAGGATTGAGATAAAATTTCCATCTTTGATCTTCATTTCATTTCTTTCCCCTGAGGAATTGGCCACAACTTCAACTCCTCCATTCTGTCTATATTTTTCAGGATTGCCCAGTCTGGTTAATGCAGTGGGTAGATCCCTCCCAAAAATATTTCCATATCCTAATTCTCCAAGTTTACTAATATGATTGTTATGGGAAAATTTAAGAATTAACTTAAGATGAATTAACTTGGTGATTCAGGTAGGCAAGAAATCCAATAATAAATGTCATTATAGAAGCACACAAAGAAGAGGCAAAGGAAGAAGAAGAAGAAATAGCAGACACTACAGTGAGATAACTTCCAGACAAAAACTTTTTGAAGCCACTGGAAGTTGAGAAAATTCTCCCATATAACCTGTGGGTGGCAAGATCCTGCTGATGTCCTGACTGAATTTACTACCCCTAGAACTATGCATTGACTTCTATTGCCTTAAAGCCATGGAGTTTGTAGCCACTGGATGATAGATTTAGAGAAATAATACGTTACAAACTCTATGTCATATAAGGAATAATACAAGCAATGCAGCAGGTCTGGGTGAGAAAATGCTGGTTTTAATGTCCTGTATGAATATTCATGAATCAGCAAGTCATGGTACATGATTGCATGAGGACTGCAATTCCAGAATTCAGGAGACATGGGCAAGACAGCCATTAATTACAAGGCCAGTTTAAACTAACTAGTGAGTTCTAATCATCCTGCACTACATAGAAAGTCCTTATCTCTCAAACAAAAAAAGAAGAAAGAAAAAGAGAGAGGAAGAGAGAGAGAGAGAGAGAGAGAGAGAGAGAAGAAAAAACTCTAATTAATTAAGTATTCAATATGACAACTGACAAATTGAAAGTCAATCAAATACCAAAAAATACTAGCAGTTCAGCAAAAGCAACAAAGTGTGTCCTGTCAGGAAGCAGTGCCCATCCATCCACTGTTGACAACATGGCTCAGTCTGGACAAATCTTACCTGTTTGACTAAATTGTTACTTTAAATTTCTTGGATTGTAAGTGTTGGTTCAAAATCCAAACAGTCAAATGGCATTTTGTGGCCCTGACCAAACATACTTAAGTGCTGAGATGTAACCACAGTGGCCAGCTGTGGTTCATGAACCAACTGACCCTTTAAAAAACACTGACGATGTGCAAGACAGCCAGGAGTCAAGGTCTGCTCTCTCCCCCTGAGCTTCTTCCCCCTCCCCTCTCACTTCTACTTTCCCCCACTTACCTTGTGGGCAGAGGGAAGGTCTCTGTTGAAGTCTTCCGTTCATCTTTCCTGGTATCTCCTCTTTCTTTTTCTATGATGACTTAATTTTATACTATCCATTTAAAAATACAGTCTCTCTCTCTCTCTCTCTCTCTCTCTCTCTCTCTCTCTCTCTCTCTCTCTGTGTGTGTGTGTGTGTGTGTGTGTGTGTGTGTGTGTGTGTGAGAGAGAGAGAGAGAGAGAGAGAGAGAGAGAGAAGAGGGGGAGGGAGGGAGAGAGGGAGAGAGAGGGGGGAGAAAGAGAGGGACAGAGAGAGAGGTGTGGGGAGAAAGAGAGATTGCTTTAGAAGAAATCCAAAGTCATTTTTCTGACATATCATAAGCATTAACACACGTTTATTTAAAAAGGGCAGGTATGTCCAGGAAATATAAGGGCATGTCAGGGGAAAGACAAGCTATAAACTGAGACAAGATGTTAAAACAGACCCTGGCTTCTCCAGCTTCCAATTTCAGTGTGAGTATCTGGAGGTAATGTTGAAGTAATGTGGAACTCAGGGAGTTACATGTTTTCCTGTCTGCTCATGAAGGTGGCTGGGAAGAATATGAAGAACAATGAAAATCCTACAAAAGCCAGGAGTCCTATGGCAGCTCTTAGGGAAGACCACACTGGGGAGGAAACATGTCAACTTTCATAATACAAATTTTTGTCATGGAAACAGTCTGCAAAAAGAGATACCCTGAAGGCTCCCTCTAAAAGTTAAAGGAATTTTAAAATAATTTCAGGAAAATAAGGAAGAGAGTAGTATGCCTCCTTACTAATGTACTGTTATCCTCAAATAAAAATTAAGAATACCAAAAACCCTAATTCAATAACAAAATGACAGGCAACTCAATGTTTATAATGCACAAAAGATTTAAACAGACATTTCACCAATCTGCTGGGAATCATCAGTCATCAGGGAAATGCCAGTAAAATCACTAGGCTTAGGTCAGTCAAAGGCAAAAAAAAAAAACCACGACAAACGAACAAACAAACAAATAAACACAAAACCCCAGACACTTGTTGGCAATGAGAAGTGGGGACCTTCATACATTTTTTTCATCTGCATACAAAATGACATAGCCACTTTGAAAGTCAGCTTAACAGTTCCACAAATAGTTAAACAGTGGTTATCCATATAACAGTCTACTCTATGAGATCCACCTAAAAGGGGAAAAAATACATTCACACAAAAGACGTGAACAGGAATGATTAACAGAACTACTCATCACAGGCAAGTGGTAAAGAAAACAAAAGATGTCCTTCAACCACAGGATGGAAAAACAACATTTAGCATATGGTATGTCCACACACTACTTATTTTTTGCAGAGCTGATACCAGTTTTAGACTTAAAAAACATACTAGAGGAATGATGATTCCTTCCTTCTATATAAAAGATCCTATATAGAATTCCTTCCATATAAAATATGAAATGTGTTTCCCATGGAGCTGGGGGTGAAAACAGGCAAGAAGATCACTAGGATGATGAAATGTTTCCCAAATGATGGGGATGCTGGTTATACTACTGGGGTATTTACCAAAACTCACTGCAGCATGCCCTTACAACAGTGGTCCTCAACCTTCCCAATGCTGCGACTCTCTAATACAGTTCCTCATGTTGTGGTGGCCCCAACCATAAAATTACTTCATTCCTATTTCATCACTGTAATTTTGCTACTGTTGTGAATAGTAGTGTAAAATATTTTTGAAGAAAGAGGTTTGCCAAAGGGGTCGTAAACCACAGCTTCCTTACAAATGCATGAAATTGTAAGTTATAGCTGGATAAAGGTATATTTAAAAACTATAGGAATCTGTCCGAGGTGGATAGGGGAAGGGAGTTGGGTGGGAGAGGGGGTGTGGAGGGGAACAGGGATAAGGATCAGGTGTGAGGAGATGGGGTGTGGGAGCAGGTTGGGAATGAGAACTGCATTTAATGCCAGGCATCTCTGGGAGTAACTAAAGACCTGAGACCCAGGAGGTTCCGTAGAGTCTATAGGGTCACCGAGCTGAGACTTCTACCAGCAGAAGATATGGCAATCAAAGTGGTCACCTTCTATAGCTAGGGAAGGGAGGAGGACATCAACCCGTCCACAAAGCCTTCAACCCAAAATTTGTCCTATCTACAAGATGCACAGGGATTAAGATGGAGCAGAGATTGAGGGAACAGCCAACCAATGACTGGCCCAACTTGAGACACATCCCATGGGCAAGAACCAATCCCTGACACTATTAATGATACTCTGCTATGCTTGCAGACAGGAGTCAAGCATAACTATCTCCTGAGAGGCTTCCTCCAGCAGCAGATGACCCACAGCCAAACATCAGACAGAGCTCAGGGAGTCTTTGGAAGAGTGAGGGATAGAATTGAGTGAGCTGGAGGAGTCAGGGACACCACAAGAACACCTACAGGGTCAACTAACCCAGGCCCATGGGGCTTCACGGAGACTGAACCACCAACCAAAGAGTCTGCAGGGGCTAGACCTAAGCCCCCTATCCCACCACATTTGTACCAGATGTGCTGCTTGGTCTTATTTTGGTTCTCCTTACAACTGGAGCTGAGCCTGTGCCTGTCTCATTTGCCTGTCATTGAATCCCCTTCTCCTAAATGGACTGCCTGGTGGGGCTTCAGTGAGAAAAGATTCACTTAGACCTACTGAGACTGGATGTCCGAGGGTGGGGGTCATATACAGGGGGCTTCCCCTTCTCCTCAGAGAGGGTGATGGGGAAAGGGGTTTGTAAGGGTGGGACTGGGAGGAGAGAAGAGGGACATGATCAAGATGTAGAGTGAATAAATAAAATAATTAATTTAAAACTATAAGAAAAATTAACTAGGGGTTGGGGATTTAGCTCAGTGGTAGAGCACTTGCCTAGCAAGCTCAAGGCCCTGGGTTCGGTCTTCAGCTCTGATTTTTAAATAAATAAATAAATAAATAAATAAATAAATAAATAAATAAATAAATAAAAGTGGTCTTTAACACACTTTCATGTCCTATGCTCCAACCAGTCTGCCAGAAATCTCCCTGTCTTCCCTAGAAAATGCCTCAAAATTTTTTCTTTTTATATTTGAAGTACAAAATACAAAGTTCAAAATATGAAATAGCACAATCCTGCTACACACACACACACACACACACAAGCACTTCTTTTTACAAGTTGTACTATACCAGTGCAAGAATATGTGGGGGGTCTTCTATACTTTTTTAAAAAATCATTATCATTACTATATCAGATCTAAATGTGGCTTAAATCTTTTTCTTCCTTTACTGCAAGGGCACCAGGTCAGACCTTGAGTAGCTCTTGCTTGGCCACTGAGTTTCTTTGAATTTGAGATGACATCAATTATTTGAAACGGTGACTTTTGGGGAGGTCATTAGTTGGCTCTGTGATGGACCTCAACTTTAAAAAAGAGTGCTAAAATATAGTATTGTGTGTCTGCGAATATGTATGTGTGTGTTGCTAAAACTGTAAAATGCAAGCTGGCATGGTAGCACACACATTTCCTTCCAGTATTCAGAAAGCAGAGACAAATGGATCTCCATGAGCTCAAGGCCAGCCTGGTCTCAATAGCGAGTTCCAGGACATTCAGAGCTACATAATAGAGACCCTGTCCTAAAACATACAAACACAAATAAATTAAAAAATATAATACAACAAACAGTCTTTCAGCCAATCTGCAACATCAATCATGGCTCCCTTTATCCAGAGCCATCTATCCTGCCAATTTCCCAGAGTTCTAGATTTTCACTCCCTTTATTCATCTACTTAAACTCCTTCACACTCATACATTGCTTCAGGGTGAAGTCTAACTAAGTTTCACAAGCCCCTTTCCCATGTTTGCCTCATTTCTCTCCACTACTCTGTGCTCTAAACATGCCAGACTCCTGGCTAGTCCTCAGAAGTGGAGGGCTCTCTTAGAACCTTGTGCTTGTGGACATGCTGTTCCTGTGGCTAGGAGAGCACTTAACCCCCTTTTCTGCTAGCTAAATACCATTTGTCCTCAGGGACCCATCCCTGGGAAAGCTGCCACGAACTTCCCCAGTTCAAAGAAATGTCCTTTCTGAATGCCAAGCTATTTGTCCTTAATTCTACCAAAAGTATTCCTTGCAGATATCTGGCCTCTTTACCTCCTGGTCTGTCTTCACTACTCTTAGGTTTCTCACATGAGAGATATTGTCACACTGTCTGGAACATGGGAAGCATTCAGCTTAAGGAAATCAAATCAAGGTGTCCTTTGGCCTCTGGGTGTTAGCAACACATCTTGGTATGAAAGGTGTGGTCAGCCCAGTTCAGGAGAAAGGACCCTGACTCAGAAGTGTGAAGATGCCAGTCACAGGCTCTGATATGCCTGCCTCTCTGATCTCAGCTCAGTCAGTTTCCAATATTTGGTTTCCTTTTGTAGAACCTTGATCACTACTGCCCATTTGGAATGGCTGCTGAAGAGAGAGCATCTGAAGTAACTGACAAGCTGGTGCTGTAAGCAGGGCAGCTTTATCAGTGTCTGCAACATCTGTTGAGGAAGGAGTTATATGCTCCCCCCTCCCGAAAGTAAACACGCTACTGGCCATGTGGCAAGATCAAGTGGACTTTGTTTTTTTCATTTATGTTTGATTGTTAAAAAGGTATGATATATTGTGTCTCAAAAATCAGGTGTCAAAACATACACCTAATTCTCACATTTGCCCTCCCCAGCCTCCTTCCAGTGTTTCAGTTTTAAGCACTTATAAAGACATTGTTCAACATAAAATGCACATGCTGTGTCTAAATTGTTGAGAATGTTGCTATTATTGTTGTAATTGTTCTTGTTGTTGTTTTGTCATATTTAAATAGACTCTGGAACTCTCTAAGTTTGTCTTAACCAAGGACATGAGTGTAGGGGAAGGGGGATTTTATTCTCTGCTTTACAACTCCACTCTGAAATGTGAGGTAAAAAGTGAGTCACAGCCTCAGCTCTTTCTAAGGGAACCACAGAAAGGCTGCATGACTAAAATGGAGAAAGACAGTCTGAGTGCTCTGTTAGGTCACAGTCAACCCAATGTCATGTACGCTGAAAAGGTCCGTTGCCCTGACTGAAACCAGTGTGCTGCACGGAGCAGAAAGAAGCAGACAGGGAGTCCGCAGAACTGCTGCTTCCAACCTACGTTCATTGGAAGACTAGCATTTTCTCAGGGAGCTGTCAGCATAAAAGAACTGTGCTTAGAATTGTAATCAAGTTCTGTTTGAGGGCTGCATTTCATTAATGCGCTCCTTCATTCGTTTACAGTCAACGTCTACGTGGAAATCAAGAATTGGTATTACAACGAGATTATTTGGACTTAGTAAATGGTTATGTTCTTTCGGTTTGTCTGTAACAGTAAATGATAAAGCTATTGGAACTTATTAAAGTTTGACAATATGTGTAACAGTCCTATATTTTGTGGCTATGTATGACTGTGGTCCAGGTTGCTTTTATCAGCTCTCCTTCAATTTGAGTTTTCTTTTCCTCAGACAATCCTGAGTCAGTCACCCAAAGCCCTTGAACCTCTGTGTGTGTGTGTGTGTGTGTGTGTGTGTGTGTGTGTGTCCTCAGTTGATTGCCATTCTCCACCCACACACCTCTGTCATTCCTTTTATTAAAGACCTCCACATGTGTCAGACTCTGGGGAGAAATCCAACACACTGGCCAAACAGAGGCAGCAGATTCACTATCTCACACTCAGAAAAGGACTGTCACCCCAACTCAATTTGCCATCCATACCTGTGTCAGAAGGAAGAGAGGTGTGTGCTTCTGGACGTTGAGCCTCTTGAGGGAGACTGTCCCAGTTTGCTTCTTTAAACATCCAGCCCAGGCCTAGATAATAAGAGACACTCAAATGACTTCCTTGTGAAGCCTATTTCTTGAAAGTATTTGTATGTTTTCATCTCTGGAGTTAATTCACTCTGTGGTTTCCTTTAAGCAGTTTTTCTTTCTGTCTTCTAACCATTTCAGGCTACTTTGAACATGCACCCCAAAAGCTGGTGAGTAATTCTGTGTTCATAGAGCCAATTGCCTCCTCTCCTTTCCCTTAATTTTCCTGCAGATAACTGAACTGTCCTGAGTCTATTAAGGCAGCTCCTAAGTCTCTTTCCTTAATCACCCTTCAGACCTTTATCCAAACTATCTGGTAGGAATCTTACACATGTCGAAACCAGACAGACATACATTTCCTGTTATTGTGCAAATAAATGTAACAATTTCTAGTGATAATCATTATTTATGTTTTCATTAGAAGTGTATTTTAAGTCAGAATCTCTGCAATAACCTCTTGGCTTTCTTCTTTTGGTAAACACGAGCTGAATGGCAGTACAATGACCTCTTTTTCTGCAGGTTTTCTCCCACCCCGGGTATAATCCTAAAGACTCTACTATCTACAAGGGTTTGTTCCAATCCTGGCTGCCAGCATCCCACCTTACAAGACAGGGCACAACTGACGGCTTCCAACAAGAATGTTATTAAAACTAGAAATTGTTATCTTTCAATCTTCCCTAAATTTAATCCTTGGATGTTTTGCATCTACCCCCTGGGTTTAACATTATTTACTGAGTGCTTAAGTCTGGGGAGCAGTGCTTTAAGTGAATTATATTATTCAAAATCATATAACCCTCACAAAATCCCTTTGACAACCACACTACATTGTCCTTATCATACATTTTTAATTTATTAATCATTTTATTCGTTTACATTTTAAATATTATCCTCCTTCCTGGTCTCCCCTCCATGAACCCCCCACCCCCTCCCTCCTCCCCTTTGCCTCTACAAATTAAGGAACAGTGCCACAGTGCAGCTTATTAATTTGCCATAAGTCATAAAACTAGCTCTGCCTAAAATTTGGGTTCAATGAAGAAGAAAAGTAATCTCCTTTGAAGTTATCCTAGCTCGAGCTAGGAGCATACCCTAATAAGAGCTTTACCAGTGTCAGACAATCAAGCTCCTGAAAGCCATCTTTAAACAGCTGCAATAGGAAGGTAAAAACATGGCTTCCTCCATGAAGCAAATACAGCCATGGATGTGAAGGATCTGGATGACTGACAGTGCATAACAAATGTCCCCTCTCCACCCGGCTAGTCCTCTGCTTTCAGGTCACCACAACCATGAGAAAGACATCACCAAAAGCCATAAGTTTGCTTTCCAGCTCGGTCCTGTGGCAGCTGTATGAACTGGGGCTCCTGTTTCCAACCACTCATAAAACCCACTGTTAGATCATGTTTGAAAGGCAATTTGCACAGTATCTGGCATACGGTAAATGCTCAACACATGACAGACACTATGACAGTGTTGGTGAAAAGCAAGAAGTCCTGCAGAGATTACAACAGGGGCTGGAGAGATGGCCCAGGTGGTGGGCACTGACTGCTCTTCCAAGAGGACCCAGGTTCAAATCCCAGCACCCACATGGCAGTTCATGACTGTTTGTCACTCCAAGATCTGACACCTTCACACAGACGTGCTTGCAGCCAAACACGAATGCGTATAAAGTGAAAATAAATAAATTAAAAAAAACAAAGAATATGAAATGAGTGGCTTCCCAGGACCAAGGATATTGGAAAGCCATTTGCTACTTCCTTGACTAAGAGAAATGCTTTAGTCTCCAGACTTTACCTGTATGACAGTGGTTTCAGTCTTCTAATGTGTGAGACAACCTGGAACCTACTGAAATTTCAAATAGCAGGGAAAAGGGCACAGTTCAGAAACTCAGAAGTCTAAACCCTAAACTCATTCTTAGATAAGTTCAAGTTGGTAGCCCCAGGACCACACTAAGAAAAAAAATGTGTTTACTGAATTGAACCAACATGATTTCTAAACATCTAAATGGAACTGTTAGTGAAATTTAATATTGGTTTTTACTTTAAGGATATTATTTGTGAGGAAACATTTCAAATTGCTCACCAACACAAAGCATTACATAAATAGCATACAGTCTAATCAATGAGAATAAAATCAACAATAAAAGATACACCTTTGAATTACATGTGTGTGTATGCACACACACACAGACACACACTTAAGAATATTGATCTCAGTGATCTGTAGTTTTCTTAAGAAAAACTTCCTGTCTATTCTTATTATTTCGTGTGACTTATTTTTAAGCTCCAACCCCTGAAACACTCTGTATGCGTGGTAACATAAAAAAAAATTTTGACCACTAAATAAGAGAAAATGAATTTGTGCTTTCTATAAGCTAGAAGGAGTTAATCATGTTTCGTTAAAAACTGCATCCCCAGACATTCATCAAGAGTGCAGTAATGCATTTCACAAAGTTCAACTAATTAATATCTCCAACCTTAGTAGAGAAAATGCATATACAGAGGAAGCACTCCTTAAATTAAACAGGTAAAACGTTCACGTTTTTATAGACTACAGACATAATTTAATGGACATCAATCTAAATTATGTGCTCAAATCACTCTAAAATGCCCAATATTGACTAAATTCAGCCAATTTTTGTTTGCTTTTGCAAAAGCAATTTTAAAACATAAAAAATGACACTTACATATCTCATTTGTGGCTACTATGAATTCATGGTATCACTAAGAGAACAAATCTAAAAACCCTTCCAGAGACTCAATGAAGCTCCAAACCCAGTGAAGTACATAAATCCACTCTACTAGCATTAGAAATCATTTCTTAGGCACTTAGTAATTATGAGATGTCTTTGACCAAGTCATGAGTAAAACGGAAACTGAAGAAAAACGGTGGGTGTTTTTAATATAAAACAAGGGCTCCACTGAAGAGAATGAGCAGTACTTTTCTAAAATCCGATGTGTAAAAAGTCATATTGCATCTACACAATCTGTCTAATTTTTTCCAACTACTTTTTTCTTGTTTCAGAATTTCATACATCCATATAGTGTGCTTGCCAACTACTTTTAACTCAAATGTTCCTTTCAAGTTTGGATCTAGCCATCTGTAAATGTTTGAAATTAACTGCTGTCTTAAGATAACAATAATTTTAAGGTTAAAAACTTGAGAAATTCATTGTTTATGGTTCTTATTTCATAAGCCAACTTAAGCTTGTTCTGAACACTGTAGTGTATGTCTCATTAGATTTACAGTTAAATTTTAAAATATCACCTTTTGAAATTAGAGATTAAAATGTCCTACTTAATGTTGCTCTTCATCCCATGCCTTTTAAAGGAAGAATTATTTGGCTGGAAAATGTGTGAGTCGGCTTTTTAGAACAAATGAGCTACCACCAATTATGATCCGGTGATTATTTTTGTTGACTTGTAAGGAATACATGCCTATTTGGTTTCTCTTTGGTTTGACAAACAGGTATGTTATGCACTACTGTTGCTGATCCATCCAGACACTCAAGTTCAGATGAAGGCAATCCAAAGTTCTCAGTCATTTTTGTTTATTTTAGCAAAACAGCCCATGTGAACTCCACCCAAGCCTGGGAGTCTGTGTGCCCAGGGACAATTTTACTAGGTACATTCAGTGGTGTTTAAAGTTCACAAGGATGGCTTTAAGGGTTGGTCAATTTTCTTTTTATAGAGTTTAACCTCATTCTTGGAACGTCTTGGAAGGCAGTATCAGGGAAACATGTCTATTCAAAACAGCCATGGAGAGGAAAGTAACACTCCGGTTTAGCACATTTTGATAACTACACTACTCTTAGTCATTGACAGATATACTCAAAAACCATGTTTTACATTCAACCACAGAATTCAGTGAACTGAATCACACTGTATGACTGTAGGGGGACACATGGGAAATTCACAGGATGCTGTCTAATGTCCTAAACTTCTGAGTTGTGAGAAGTTTGTGTATGCACATGTATGATCTTATCTTTGTGTAGTGGTCTATGTGTAATCATATATATATATATATATATATATATATATATATATATATATATGAATGCAATAATGCTTTGGCCTGTGCAAAGGAATTATAGCTTATGAGAAATTCTCAATGGGGCACATGAGCCCACAAAGTTCAACATTACTAAAATGAAGGGAATCAGAAATGGTTATTCATCCTTGCATGTATGTGTGTATATGTATTTGTTGTGTATGTGTATACATACGTGTGTGGTGTGTGTGTGTGTGTATGTGTGTGTGTGTGAAATACTGGAATACTGTTTCCATGATCTTCCACAATCTGAGCAATTAAGGGCTGCATCCCAGGCAGCCTCTTCTCCTGGGGTTTCCTTTGAGCTTCTCTCTAGATGGTGCCACTTGTGACAAGAGGCTGTGCAGAGAAGTCTGCCAGGCAGTTACTACCACAGCAGGAGGAGAGTGCTGGTGACTGGCAGGTGGTTTTAGATGGTATGGATGTGATGTTAGATACATTCAAATAGTAAAGGACTCCATTTTGATATTTTCTTTTAATTCTTCTGATCATGGAAAACAAATAGACCTAATTGATGGTGAAATAATTTTACCTCTTCTGATACACTCTTTTCAATAGTAAGAACAGACTCAAACCATCCTCAGATAAGTTTATCTGACAAGAGTGCAATAATGTTGCTTTGTCCATGGCATTTCTTTTGATGATAATCTTTCTCTAAAGGTAAATGATACTGGTTTTCAATTTATAGTAAAATAGAAAGTTCCTTTATAAATAGATAAATCTAATGTGTAAAGGGAATGACAAGCTTTGGAAACTGTCCTGAAAGTATAGGATCTGTTGGTGGTTAATAGCTGCCAGGAGAGGAAGAGTTAGCTTGTTTAAGCCTGTGGCCCCTCGGAGGTCCAGCATGCTCCAGTGGATGGTCTCACACCTAAGAAGGGATGGGTAGCACTACTGGGGCTGGATGTGCTGTTCTAAAACAAGGACATGAAGTTGCGCAGGTATAGAATAGGTGAGTGAATCTGGAAGGAGATGGGATGTTAATATGATCAAAATATAATGTATGTAGTTCTCAGAAGCTTAATAACAAAGTGACATTTGCAGGAAATAGATGAACCTAGAAATGATTATGTTAACTGAAATAACCAGCTCAGAAAGTAAAGTATTAAATATTTTATCTCATTTTCATATCTTAAATTTGAAGTATTTTGTGAGCTAAAATTGACATGTACAAAAACACAACTAAAATTTAGAAACTATAATTACATTAGTAAAATTTCTAAAAATCATGATGCAAAAACAAGTGGTACTTTTTATTGTTACAAAGTATCAAGATATGGAATTATCTTATATTTATATATATGGTGTTTGCTCACTTGTCTGTTTTGTTATTAAGGAATAGTATTCATTTCAAAATTCTGACAAAATTAATGTTAATTAAAGGAAAAAAGAAAGGGAATACTTTCAATACAGATGACACAAGGTCATGATGAAATCATAAAGTAGAAGGCAAATGACATAAACTTGATGAATGCAAAAATAAACAATTTGCTCATAAGAAGAGCTAAAGTATTTGGGGGAAATTCAATTTATTGATGGCAAATAATATCACTATGAGTCTCTACAAAAGCATTTCTAAAAAGAAAGAATTTACAAACTGTACACGCTGTTCTTGATGTTGATTGCTTAGTGTGCTTACAGATGCTTGTTAGAGAACGCAGCTAAGAACATCTCAGACAGTAAGAACCATCTCTGTGGCTCCAGCATAGAGTCAGCTGTTCCATGATCTCATCAGGGACCCAAGGATTCTCTTCTGCCATCCACACCCTGTCAGTGGTCCACCAGGCTTATTCCTGCAGGGTCTCATGATATCTTCCATGATATTAACTTCTAACTCAATGACAAACAAAAATTAAAAAAAAAACTTATGAGTCATTATGCTTTGCTTTCTTTCAAGAGCAAAGGAAAGTGCCTTCTCTCAGTTAGGTGAGGTGAGGTTCCCTTACTCACACTTATATATGTTGGCGGCAAGCCAGTCACCCAACTCTTACTTAACCAATAGACATCTTTATGCGTGAATATAGCTCACATGTTTTAAACACTGATTGAAGTTATTTTTCTTATGAATGTTAGCAAGCATTGTTTATTGGGGATTATTAAGATGATAATAGTCTTACCATGTTGACTTGGGGAAAACCCTTACTATATCAGCATGTCTGTTACCTCAAGTCAGAATGCTGAGGTGGTACAGCCGGAGCTATCCTTTGGGTTAGTACAATCTTAGATATCTGTCAGTAATGGAGATTAAGTGTGAGTGCTATGGTTGTTGGCCCAGATGGTGCCATTCAGTTTCAACTTCATGACTGAAATTGAAATGCAGTTTCAATTGCATGATATGGAAAAAGATGCAATTTCTTTTAGCACATCGACTTAACGAGAGAGACTTCATAATGACCTGGGTGCTTCTTACTAGAGCATCTCACACGTGTCAGTGCTACCAAGAAAAGACAGCAGATGTCTGTAATGATCAACAAAAAAAGTCAGCATTGGTGTTGAAATTTCTTTTCATCTGGGTTTACCAACAGCTCATTTTTTAATCAAAGCCAAAATGCTGAAATGAATGTGCCTCCACAGCACACTGGAAGGGACTGGGGAGAGGGCTCCATTGGAAGATTGCTTGCTGCACAACCAAGAGGACCAGAGTGCGGATTCCCATCATTCATTCTTTTGGTCTTGTAGCACACATTTGTAATCCCAGATCTGGGGAACCAGAGACAGATAGATCCCTAGACCTCCCTGGGAAGCCAGCCTAACTTCATCAGTGAGTTCTGGTTCAGCCAGAGACCCTACCTCACAAACTAAGATGATGAAGAGAGGTTGAAAGAGATACAAGCTTAGACTTCTCTCCACCATAAGCACACACACACACACAAGTGCATGCACACCTGTACACACCTATGTGCACACATACAAATGTGTACATACACATGCATACCACAGACAGAGAGTATAGGCAAAGCATACAGAGGCAAAATAGTATCACATCTTCTCTGGTCCCTGTTTAGAGAGAACAAAAAACTGTAGATGACCCATATAGTGCTGGTCAAAGGTGGGAAGGCACTTAGATCAGCCCAGTCATACTGATCACTGGAAGGCCACATAAGCCCATTACTAAGTATGATTAAGAAACTATCTTGCTTCTCAAAAAGACCTTGAACTCATTTTCAAAATGAATTTTTCTATATTTAGACAGAATCTGGAATTCTGCAGATAATGTATTAGTCATAGATCATGCTGATTCCTTTATAGTAGTGTATAAAAGTTCACTGCCTGACCCAAGAGACAGTTACCATGAATGTTCAAAATCTCTGAGCTTAGAGTAAGAAAGACATTTGGATCCAATTTTTTGGCTCAAAGGATGGTAATATAGTTTAGTGATAAGGTTTTTGCCTAGCATGTGCAACTTGATCAAAAAGGAAAAAAACATACAACACGACTTAATGCTTTGATTCTGCACTACTTTGGGCAACTTGCACAACCTCCTTAAACCTCTTCATCTAAAGTAGTGGTTATCAACCTGTGAGTTGTGACCCCATTGCAGTGAAAAAACGCTTTTACTAAAGGGGGTCACATCTCAGATATATAGCATATCAGATGTTTACATTATGATTCGTAACAGCAGCAACATTACAGTTAGGAAGTAGCAATGAAATAGTTTCATGGTTGAGGGTCACCACAACATGAGGAACTGTGTTAAAGGGCTGCAACATAGGGAAGGTTGAGAACCACTGCTCTAAAGGATACAGGTAATCCATTTTACTTAGCAGGTTGCTTGTTTAAACCTATGAGCTGATCTAAAAAAGTATTGATAGTAGTGCATGACTCATTTTTACTGTTTGAAAAGTTCATATTGCATATAAATATGCTTTAATCAGACATGGCATCCCCATTTCTTCCCTTCCAAATCCCCTCGTATACTCCCACCATTTTCCCTCCTATCTTCATGTGTTCTATTTAAAAAAAATGAGCTCTGCCTGTATGTGCATGGATGTAGGACCACGAATTGGAGCGCAGGTAGTCTCTTAACTGAATAGTCTCTCAGTCTGAACAACACAGAGCCTCCCTTCCACAGCAGCCATTATTTGCCATTAGCATCTCCGCTAGTGAGGGGAATTCGTGAGGCCTCTCCCCAGTCCATGCTGACATGCTTGCTGGCAGTCACAGCCACTGTGAGTTCATGTGTGCAACACCCCTGCCATGCCCAGCAAATACTGTTTCACTGCAGACATCCACTAGGTCTGTGTCTTATGATCTTGCTGTTCCCATCCCTTTTGCTATTACTGAGCCTTGAGTAGAATGTGTGTGATACAGACATCGCATCTAGAGCTGACGACTGAGGACTCTCTTACTCTCTGCACATTGGCAAGTTGTGGATCTTTATATTAATTACCATCTACTACGAAAAGAAGCTCTTCTGCTGAGAATATAGTACTAATCTTAGTATAAATAGAAGACCTTAGTGGCAATTTAATATTACATGTATTTAGCAGAATAATAATAATTGTATTCTCCCCTAGAGCTATGATGTAGCCAGCCACATTTGGCCCAGTTAACAATACCAAGCATGAGTTCTGCCTTCTGAAGTGAACTTTAAACATAACTAGGAAGTTACGCTCACTTGTGCCACTATTGTACCAGGGACATATCTTGCCAGTTATTATCGTTTCTCATGGAGCTCACAGCTGAGCACAATGATCGAACGCTTTTCTCCCGAAGTAATATAAATTGAACCTTCTAGCACTATGAAAGTCAGCCAGGAAAGATGAAGCTTCCAGGTTGGTCTAGCTTGATTTATTCATGTTCTATGACTCAAGAATATGATGTCTTCAGCAATACAATCTTACTTTCAAGTTCTGGAGAGTAACCAACATGTATTTCATGTTTCTGGGATCTAAAGGACTATAAAGAAATGGAAACTTAAGGTTTCTTGGGTTTGGGGTTTGAGTTTTTTGTTTTTAAGTGGGGTCTCTCTATGTAGTTCTAACTGTCCTGGATGTTGATGATGAAGACCGTGATGGCCTAGAACTCACAGATAACCTCCTACCTTTACATTCTGGGTACTGAGATTAGAGGTGTGTGTTACCACACATAGCTACAACTTAATTTTAAAAGCAATAGATTAAGTAAAGGATTATAAAGACACTCACTTAAGAGCCATTATTTGACAGTTAATAGAAATTTAAAGAGTTGGATTCTTTAAGTGCTCTGTAACACGTAGAGTACAATCTGATTGTGTGTGTGTGTGTGTGTGTGTGTGTGTGTGTGTGTGTGTGTGTGTGATTCCAGGCTTACCACTTGGTATTGGATAACCAATTAGAAGACTATTTTTTCCTGGTCTCAGCATTCCTTATCTGCCTGTTGTTTTCTTGTGTAAAGTTGAGGCCTGTAAGTTTTTCCCTTCCATGTTACCTTGTATATACATTATACAAACTAGTAGGTTGTATTTATATATATAGGAATATTCACATATATGTACCAACAATTAGGAAAAAGCGGCCAGGAATTTGAAAGGGAGAATAATCAGGAAACGGGGGCAGTAAAGGGAAGGGGGAAATGATATAAATATATTTTAATTTTAGAAAATAAAAAATTAAAATAATGAAACAAATTACAGAGCAACTATCCCCAAAACATTATTCCTCCATATTGGCAGTGTCAATACTCACTAAAAGCTTTAAATATTGATAGTCAGCTACCAACAGGACCAGTCCATTTTAATATCTCAAAACTGAACTCAGCACCTTACCCCCCCAAATCCATTGCTATCTCCTAGCTTACTAAAGGATGACTCACTTTTATTCAGTCACAACAATCAGAAAGCTAGCTGTCATCCTAAACTTCTCCATGTCTATCACAGTGCACCCCAAACATCCAAATCAAGTAGAACAAAGCTGTAGTTCTTGATCTGACTCAACAACAGTATCATTTAGGATGTTCTATAAAATACCAAACTGTACCCCAAATTCAGAAAGACTGGAGTACGCCATGAGAAACTGAGTTAAAATAAACTAGAGATCTTGTCTCCAGGGAGCATGCAATAGAGCAGTCTATTTAATATCCTCCTCTGTCTTTCACATGCACATGAACAGTCACTCCTGCACATATGTGAACATACACTACACACACACACACACACACACATTCAAAATTAATTAAGCCAACCTCATAGGAACTTGATACTAATTGATACCCTGGAGCTGCTTCTCTAGCATGCTTTCTTATTTACTGCAATTTACTTCAGGCCTACCCTCCATCCACATCCTTACCCTCAGGCCCTCTTGTCTTGCTTGAATAATGACATGGCTCTCTATATACACATCCTGCATCCACTATATCTATTATTAGTCCTTTTTATAGAATCAATATTTTTCTTCCTGACTCCTCCATGACATGATCCACCAGACTTACCAGCTCATGAAAATGACATCTGTTTTGTCTGTCCTCCAGTTCTCTTTTCCTCTACCATAAATCTCTTTTTCTAAGGGCTGACAGATGCACTAATATGAAACCAAATCTTAACAAACATCATTATGCAATCACATGACTCTGTTTGCTTCCTCCATTACAGTGAGCATCACCCACAGTTAGAACTCATTGAATCTACCACCTTTGTTCGGCCTGGATCCCAGTAGTGAGACAGCCTTTGGAAAGCTGCTCTCAATTCAGGTTCATTTCCATGCCTCACATCCAAGATCTGTCAAGATGATTGATATATATATATATATATATATATATATATATATATATATGCCTTAGTTAAATGGATTTACTTATTTTAATCTAGCTCAACTTCTGTCCTGATAGGATTTACTCAAATGCCAATTAATAGTCACCTGCCCTTGGCCTCAGAGAAGTGGATTAGTAGTGTTTTATACATAGTCCAATTTACCAGTTGTTTAATACATAATACACTCCTTCCTAAAGTTCTGAGTCTTTATACCTAAAGAGAAGATCAGACAGAAATAAGAATTAAAAAGTTTATCATCCATTCCTCCATCTGTATACTGTGGTGCAAGGCTTAAAGATTCAGCTTCATCTGTGGTTTTGCATGTTGCTTGATGTCTGTGAGCCACACTGTGATTCCGCATAGGAGAAGAAAACAACAAGCCCCCAGCGAGGCTTGTGTATCTGGCACAAATGAGGTGTTCAGTCAGTAGTTGCCTTTGCTATTGTTAAAAATGAGCAATGGTGTCAGAACAGATGGTTGCTACCCAGGCACACCATGATGAGCAAGTCATCATAGCATGCAGACAAAGGCACAAGTACACCAAGAGGATCAGGATTGAAGAAATGAAACCCACAGTAAGGCTCACCATGTATAAAGTCTCCAGGAGGAAAAAGTACAGGAAGACAAGAGAGGTCATTTTTGATGGGCTGATAAGTCTGGTGGATCATGTCATGAAGTCAGGAAGTATATTTGATTCTATAAGAAAATATCGTGTTAGAAGCAGAACCCCAACCAATAGCTGAGAGTGTTTAGAGGACAGAGGGAGGTAGAGTAAAAGCCATGAGAGACAGATTATCAGGACAGGTACAGCCACAGCAGTGATGAGGAGGATGAGGACGAGGATGAGGATGAGGAGGGCTATGACATTCATTTGGATGTCCATTATGAATTGGGCACTCTCTGTTCTTTTACATTTTCTCCTATAGACATCACAATACTGTAAAAGGTTGCATCGATTTCACAGGAACAAACTGAGCTTTGGAGTAGTCACCTATGGGACAACAGAGTTCCCTGAGACTATGTAGCTAGTGAGTGTGCTACCAGGCAGTAGCATGGTTGTGGATCACTGAGTGGAGTGGGAGTTGCAATTCAATGAACATGGGTCTTTACTGGAACTCTCGAGTCAGTTTGCATAGGGCACCCATAGTGAAATTAATACACAATTCTTCTCCTAGCCCCACTGGATAGCAAACTCTTGGCCTCACATATGCCAAGTAAGCTTGGCTAGCCTTGAGCTAGACCCCAGTTGTACTTATTATTTCGTTACACTGTAAGACTCTTTTCCTCAGACCTGATCTTGTAGGGACCTGTGTGCCTAATGCCAAGAAGTACTTGTGTGCCTCAAGTGTCAGCTAATGGCTGGCTACACCATGTCAAATACTTCTTGTAACTCTATCTTTTCAACTCAGATAGGAGTTCTCTCACAAATCCACTCGCTTGTCACCTGGAGAACTTTCCAGAGAATTGGGTCTGGATAATTAATCCAAAAACCTCCAGACATATTGCATCATTGCGTCATTCTCTTGTTCTTTATAAGATACGAAAAAAAATCCAACAAGATGTGGAATAACAGTAATAACACAGGAGTGAGTAAGTATAGGCACAACTCACAAAAGTAGATATTACAACTCACATGGCAGTTCTTGTCCTCGGTTAGGTAGGTGGCAAACACCTGTCATACTAGCACTTGAGAAGTAGAGACAGAAGTCATCCAATAAAAAGAAGGAGAAGAAGGAGGAAGAGAAGAGGGAGGGAGAGAAGGAGAGAGGAAGGGAAAAGTTACATACATGATAAAAATATAAATCTAGAAAAATATGCTTTTAGGTTTTAGTTTAAGTATAAAAGGTTCCAGGCATGGTGGCACATCTTTGATCCAGCACTTAGGAGGCAGAGGCAGGTGTATCTCTATGAATTCAAGACAAGACTGGTCTACTTAGTGAGTCCCAGGCCAGCCAAGGGATAAACAATTGGACCTTATCTCAAGAGAAAGAAAAATAGAGACAGAGAAACACAACAAAGAGAGAGAGGTACATACATACATACATACATACATACATACATACATACACATATACATACATATTGAAAATCTAAAAGGAAAGAGAATACACACTATAAACAGGGACTGATTCTGAATGGTAGAGATTTTCCTGCTTATCAACATTTTATATATTCACTTGTTATTTTCTTATGATTTTTAAATTATTTTTAATTGCTTGTGGATGAATGTTTGTAGGTGCCTTTAGATGCTCTGGAGCTGGAATTATAGCAGTTATGAGCTGCCCAACATGAGTTCTGGGAATAAAACTCAGGTCTTCTGCAAGAGCAGTGTACACTCTTAACCATAAAGCCATCTCTCCAGTGCCTACATTTTATACTTTAAAAAGAAGTAGGTAAATATAAAACAACACTATTTTTACTATTTTTAATCTTATACTCATAAACTGAATGACAAAATGTGGGTTTTGTTTTTTAAAACGTTGTATTTTCAGATAATGAAAACACTTAAAATGAATAAAAAGTGCTAGCTCCCTGGAAAGTTATAGCACATTTTTAGAACATTTCTGGGTTGGGCTCAGCCAACCCTTCTATTTTCTCAGTCATGTAACTGTAATGCTATGGCCCAGCAGTTTGTGGTCATCGTAGCTGTTTAAGAACTTCCTTGACAGTCTGAATATGTTGTCATTTTTTTGACTACCCTATAGACTATGCTTAACAGGTCTTGGGATCTATCATCTGCCAGGCTTCTTCCCAGCTGCCCACTTCCACGGAATGATGTAAAACACAGGACCACACAGGCAAGGGCTGTTTTAATTGTTAAACATTTCCCATTGTGTTTGCTCTCCTCCTCCTCCTCCCTAGTGGACTCCACCACAACTCTTCTGAAAAGTGCTGCTCCTTGAGGCCTTCCAATCCAAATAGGAGCCAACTCCTACAGCATTATCCCTCAAAGAAATGGGTCACAACCCAGTATTGGCCTATGACATCTCAGAACCTCAGAAGAAAATAGATGACAGCTTGACCATAGAGAACATAGAAAATATCAAAGGACCCTTGTTACTGTCTCACGGTGGCCAAGACACTCTTAAGTTTCTGTTCCAAAATATCTTGGAAGCCATTTTACCGTAGGGAGCCAGGGAGGGGAAAGTTTGTTCTTGCAACATTACCACTAGGCTAAAGGGGGGGGAACCCCAGTCTTACACACATAAACAGGACTCTACCTCTGACTGCATACATCCAGGCAAACAGACATTACTGACATTTCATGCCTTCTGCTGTAGCCTCTCAGCACCACTTCTAGGGCACTGAGAGCACAAGGTACCCCAAAGGGATCTTTTCAGAGCTATAGTGTGGGCATCTGGATATTTCACCTGCTGTCTGCTTTAGTTTGATGAGTAGGTGGTTTCAGTCAGATCCATTTCTGTAAAGCAGTGCTGCCCTAGATGACTGTACTGAAACCCCATCAACAGTGCTGGGTGAGGGGGTGTCAGGATTCCTAGAAAGACATTTTGACAGTTTTCAAAGAACTCTGAAAAATGCAACATAAGGCTATATGAACACAAGATTAAGAAGTGGGATGGATGGATGGATGGATGGATGGATGGATGGATGGATGGATGAACAGACTGATGCTGTGACAGTGAAGAAGGGTCAGGCTGTCTAAGAGGAACTTCTGACCTGGGCAAGGGAAAGAAACAAATAGTAAAAGAATCTGGAACAAATTTCAGTTCTATAAAATTAAATGTACTTTGACCTCACTTTGGGTCAATATCTGAGGATGTATGGAATTGTATGGAAGAGAGCCAAGCCTTCCCAAAGCTCCAAAAATCATTTCCTTGTCTAAAACAGAAACAATTCCACCCTCTTTCAGCTCTCCTCTTTTTTCAGAAATTAAATTTCTGAAATTAAATGATCTCTAATATTTGCATTATTCATTGATTTCTTTTGATTTGGCAAAGTGAATGAATCGATGCATTTAAAAAAAATAAAAAGAATAAAAAGTCTGATAGAAGGCCAACTGGAAAATTTTTCTGGTGGCAGTCTAGGGCTTTGGTATTTGCATTGCTGCCTCCCCAAGAAGGCTTCCACACTGTGCTCTTCCCCAGCTGTCTCGTGCGATCCAAACAGTCTAAGGAAAAATCTACACCAATCATTAAC
Source organism: Grammomys surdaster (assembly GCF_004785775.1). Taxonomy (NCBI): domain Eukaryota; kingdom Metazoa; phylum Chordata; class Mammalia; order Rodentia; family Muridae; genus Grammomys; species Grammomys surdaster. Next base: position 5,862,527 of record NW_021604670.1, read on the forward strand.
ACTTTTCATTTTACCAGACCATGGGGAAACCTCAAGATTATACACATCTCATTTCCTGAAGGAAATTGGAACCCTAAAACACTGAGTAAGAACTGAGGGGCAGTGGTGGTACACACCTTTAATACCAGTACTTGGGTAGCAGAGATAGGCAGATCTCTGAGTTTGAGGCCAGCCTGGTCCCAGGACAGCCAGAGCTATAAGAGAAACCCTGTCTCAGGAAAAAAAAAAACTGCATAAGAAAAAGAAAGCCTCAGCTAAGATTTTAAAGACTTTTAGAACAGGTTTACAGAGAAGGAAAATGCACTCATCCCACATGGGAAAAAATGTACAAGAGGAAATCATTAAAAGAAAAAAGGTATGTGGAATACACATAATCTACAAGGGCTAGAGAGATGAGATGACTTAGCAGTCAAAAGCACTGGCTGCTCTTCCAAAGGACCTTGATTCGATTTCCAACCCTTACATGGCTGTTCACAACTGTGTATAACTCCAGTTCCAGGAAATCCAGTGTCCTTTCCTGGCATCAGGCATAAATGCTATATACACATATACATATAGGCAAAACACTCATATGTGTAAAAAAATACAATGATAAAATATTTTTAAATTCATATATAATCTACAAGGATTTATTAAAATGGAAAGCCTTAGACTTTCTCCTGAACTGACTGAGTCAACAAAGTCTGCTGCTTGTTGAATTTTGAGATACACTTTCAGCTCCCTCACTCCCCTTTATCTCTCCTCCCCTGAATGAACAGAGCATAGCTTTAACTGCTCTGTTTTGGGGTTTTTAAGTGAAGTATTTCAGAAAGCATTATGAAACTACTCAAACATGAACAGGAAGAGACAAAAATGCAGATTTCAGTTACTGGTAAGTTTTATGAGTCAGAAACTAGCAGCTACCAAACACTGGGTTTCACAAAACCTGAAAGCAAAAAAGTAACGCAATATCAAGAGAAACATTGGCTTAGTTAAGTACTGTACCTTACACACAACCAGTCTAAGATACCACAATTAAAAATTCAAAAACAGGTACAAATAAGAACATGGTTCATAAAGAGGGACCGGAATATTAGTTTGTAGGAAGTAGTTAAGTCTCATTGAACAAGATGTTTGAGACTCAGAAGGTCTAGAAATCCATTATTTACAGGTTCAGTTGGATCTTCAAAGCATCTTCTGCAAGACCCAACAGGGCAGAGAAACAAGTCTCATTCTTCTTAAAAACAAAACATCAGATAGCTAATTAGTGGTGGGGTATGTAATAGGTTAAAATGCTCTGTACCTGTGCCCAGAACTTTACAGCTCAGCTTCCTGTGAAATCCCTGCTTCATAAATAGCCCAGAAGAAAAGAGCCAAGAATGATCACAACATGATGTTGACTGGTTTTCTTCTATTGTTGTAGCCAAATACAGTTTCAACAAAGGCCCCTTTCTGGAATCATAGCTAAAAGAAGTGATAAATTGGAAATGTTATTTCCATTTATCTAATTATTTATATTAAACTGATATTAAGTTCAGCTATTTAAAAACTTTAGGTTTGTTGAAAACAGTTTAAATACATGAACTCATTTTTCCAGGTTTAAAGTTATAAAACTCTAAAAATTATTTCTAATAGCAATCTGATGTTCTAACACATACTATAAGTGAATGATATAATCCAAATATTAAATATTTATGTGAAAATAATGCAATATATTTCAATATTTTTATTTACTATATGTCAAACCGGTATTTTTAACATGTTGATATATGTGAAATAAATTAAAAGTATGCTAAATTTAATCAGTCCAACAAGAACAGTAGTATGACATGATTTCATTTAATGTGGAATATAAAACTTTTATTTCTACTTCTGTCTACAAAAGTAGAAATATTTCAATGGATAAAAATGGTTATTGGCAGAGAAAGAGAAGGAAATGGAGCGGTGGGGGTCAAAAGAAACACATCAGCATATCGAAAAGCATCAGCTCTAACTCTAACATATACTGTGAGGATTATTCAGGATGTCTGTTAAGTGAACTAATTGTCACCACAGGGGGAAAAGGTGGACGGCTACGTGAGGTGTTGATTTGTCTCACTCTGGTAACCATCTTACTGTATCCGTGAATCTTATAATATCATGATTAGATCTTAAATATGTGCAATAACTTGTTATGGACATGAGTGTTTCTGTGTGTAAGGAAGCCAGGGGGCAACCTTAGGCGTCATCTTCAGAAACATCATTGGCCTTCTTTGAGACAGGGTCTCTCTTTGGTCTGGGGCTCATCAGGTAGGCTAGACTCTCTGGTCAGTGAAGCCGAGGATCGCCTGTCTCTCTCTCCACAGTGCCGCAACTATACGTGTGCACCACCATACCTGGCTATTTATGGTATGGGACCAACTCAGGTCCCACCTCTTGCAAGACAAGTATATACCAACTAAGTCATCCCTTCATGCCCACAATAACATTTTTAATTAAATGAGCTTATCTATTTCTTTTTAACCTTGTAACATGTCTATAATTTTTAATTATGTGGGTGGCTTATGTTGTCTTTCCTCTAGATAGCCCTGCTACGTGCTATTCTGAAAGAATCTGTTTTTATTTCATTGTTTGTTTTTCAACAAGGAACTAGTGCTTGACTTTTCTATCAGGCATGCCTAGCTTAAAAAGGAAAGACATACTCAAGAAAACAGCAAGATTGCCGTTTCTCCCTACCTTGCTCATTTCCCCGGTGCTGTAAAACGTGAACAGAGCCCTGCTCATACAAACATGCAAATTCCCTGTTCTCCGACTGTATATACTACAACACTCCCCAACAGTACATACTACAAAAGTGTTTTGGAATGAATTCTACAAAAAGAAACTCCCATCTCTCTCTCTCTCTGCACCTTTGTTTCAGATGAGTAAAGGAGCCTCAGTGGTCCCTCCACTGCTGCTGATTGTCCATGGAAACTGCTGGCCATAGAGAGACCCCTCCACCTGGCTTCCTGCCTACCTTCCGGAAGCCACATGGACCAACAAGTCCGTTCTTCTCAACCTCTCGATAACAAATGGTGATCCAAGTTCAGAGCTTGGGAATCTGGTTTTGAGAAACAAGCTTGGAGCGTGCCAGTCCTGACCAGCTCCTGCTCATCCTCCTAAAGGCTGCTAAGAATTCCTCCTTGCAGAACACCTTCCTGAAGACAAGTCGCTTAGGCTCAAAATCATTTTTCTCTACCATTGTCCTATCAGGTAAACTTCAAAGAAAGCTGAATCATCCAAAGTGTTCCGACAGCTTCCACTTCCACCGCAGTGGCTTCTGTAATAAGAGCATACCTGCATCATTAGCAAGGATAAAGATTTTTAACAGGTGGTGTACACCAGTCATCCCAGTTCTAAGACTCTGAGACAGTAAGATCTCAGGTTGGAGGTTAGCCTGTGCTATACAAGGAGAACCTGAAAGAGAGAGGTGGAAAAGGAGGATAGGGAAAAGGAGGAAGAAGAGAGGGAGTAGGGAGGAGGGCAAAGAACAGGAAGAAGAGGTAGGACAGTAAACTGAGAGCCAAAGGAAACAAACATGAACCAGAAGCATATGCATAGTGTGCTACAATCTCCGGGTGAGCATGTGGTTCTGAGGTGCTCCTCTAAACCCATCCCTCCTTGGGGTGTACATTAGGAATGATTTTGAAATTTTCTTTTAAGTCAGTTTCCCCCACAGAAGACAAATCCAGCTTGGCTTTTTTCCTCCTAAATTCATTTTCCTATTTGGGATTGACATTTACCAGTGTGGTATGGGTGCTTGCTGATACTGTACACAAAATGAAATAAAATCTCTTCGTTTTTAAGTATGATCTTAAAATTTTAAGAGTCCAAATATTAAAAAACAAAACCTAGTTGTGCCCAGTGACTATAGACCTATGCCAATTGGCACTCTCACCTGTGTGTTCTCAAATAGAACAACTATGTGGTGAACATAGGCTTTCAAGATGATTTAAAACATACATAGACTTTTATTTAATACATACATTGGTGTTGGGCATGTAATATAGTAAATAGAAACTTCCAGGTAGTTAATGGGCTAACGGGTTTTTTTTTTCCACATCAAATAAAACTAGTGATGTTAGAAACAAGTTATTCTACAGTCAGCTTTCCAAGAACTGCCACTCAGTTCCAGTTAACAGAAAATTACGCCAGTATATTCTTAGAAATCTCTGTGTTCTCTCCTTCATGCACAGCGATGGGGACATGGGGGTGGGGGTGGGAGCACGACTATTGTTCTCTGAGGAGGTGCATATGGGAGGGGACTTCTGCTAACTCTTTGTAGTTCCCAGGAAGGGCACATAAATTTCCTTAGACTTAGAAATATTTTACACAGGTAGCTGGTTTAGCAATGACCAGATGATTTTTGTATAAATTACTTATTTTTGAGATTATGATTATATCATTTTCTCCCTCCCTTTCCTTCCCAACTGTCCCATCTGTCCTTACTCTTTTTCACATTCATGGCCTCTTCTTTCATTAATTCTTCTAACACACACACAGAGGCACACACACACACACACATGCACACACACACACATGCACACACACACATACACACACACACATACACACACACACACACACACACACACACACACACACATGCCTTAGAACCCTTCCAGCATGACCATTGTTAGAGGAAGCCTCCTGATCTTTGACCTTCAGGACTATGAGTCAAAATAAATCTGTTTGCTATAATGCTACGTACTCACATGTATTCTGTTATATCAACATTATAAAAATTACAAGCTTGATGGTATTGTATTTGACTGACTATTTGTGGTTTTCAAAAACAAAGTCAGAGATTATGGATCCTTATTTACTAAAAGAGCCCATCCAGCATTGCAATGTTGTTATTACCATTGTAAATCCACTAAAAGACCAACAGTTATGCCTCTAGGAAAAAGCTCAGCACAGGTCTCTACAGAGCAATGTCCTTAATTTGTAGCCTTAGAAAGCACACTTTTAGATTACTTTAGTGAACCATGCTCTCTCAAGCCAAAGTTTGAACATGTATTATTCAAAGTTCTCTAGAGGAAATGTGTGTGTGTGTGTGTGTGTGCATGTGTGCATGTACGCAAGCATACATACATACATACATACATACATACATACATACATACACTCCTCTCAGGAAGAATCACAACTCCACATACTTACTGGCTTCCTCTTCCTCTTCCTCTTCCTCTTCCTTATGCTTTTGTTCTGATCCAGCGTCCCTCCTACCTTAGCTACTATTCCTCATGCCCGCTGTCTCTGGAAATGCCTTCACTGGCACGCCTGGAAGTATGCTTTCATAATCTCCTCGGTTTTTCTCAGTCCAATTAAGTTTGCAGTCAAGATCAATCATCACGGTACACACTGCCTCATCTGACCAGGGTACCTTACCCCTTGCTGATACCCAAGCTGTACCTAGTCAAATATTATTTTTCCTTCAGATCCCCACAAATGCATCTCATGATATTCTACATCAGTTACATACCCATGAACAGTTTTTCCCTTTCCTGGTTCATTACCAACTTCTGGAGGTTTGGGGTCCTTTCTGTCCTGTTCACTGTTGGAACAGGAAGTGCAAGTATGGGATAGTCTTGTTTCCCTTATTTAATGCAAGTGGAGAGAAAGGGAGAGATCTGTGGGCAAGGGCTAAGGGGAGATGCAAGAGTAAGATTAACAGTTAATATACACTAATTTCTGTGTCAGGCACTAGGCTAAAAAGATTGGCTCTGCAAATCATATCAGGCCACAGCTGCTATTCAAAAATTTAGTTATTATCTTATTTGAGCCAAAACATAAATAGTTGGTAAAGTAGAAAGATATCTATATTCTGAAAATAGAAGTGAGGAAACGAGAGAAAGACAAATTGGAGACAAAGGAAACCTTAAAGATACAGCATTTCTTCTTGAATTTTTTTTACCTTGTTTGCCACAATGCTAATTCAACTGTCATCTTTCAGTTGTGTTTTACACCTGAATATAGAATATAAAGACCTTGGGTTGGTTTGTTTGTTTGGATTTTTTTTGAAATATTGAGATAATTGGGGCTCTTTCTACTCCTTCCGAAAGGAATGCAATAAACAGGTCCTGCTAGAAGCCCCTGTGCTAACCACTGTGAGCTGCACCCATTACCACAAATTATCTGTGCTCTGTGCTACCTTCAAGTCTCCAGCTCTCCAAAACTCATGGAAACTTTACTGCTTGGGTATGCTCATAATTTTTTTATTTTCCTTTTAAATCAGCACATGCCTGGCAGTGGTGGCGCATAAAGATACTGGCACTCAGAGACAGAACTCTGTGAGTTTGAAGCCAGCTTGGTATACAGAGTGAGTTCCAAGATAGCTAGGTCTACAAAGAGAAACCCTGTCCTGAAAACCAAAACCAATAAATAAATAAATAAATAAATAAATAATTTTTAAAAAAACAACCTCTAAGTACCTAAGTACTCATACTTTCTTACTATGTTGGGTAAGAGAAACTGAGACAACTGTTTGCATAACTGACTTTTGCTCATGCTTTCTGAAGCTTCACTGTGTGACGTCCCGCCCCCGTTCTAACACCATCTTCGCCACAGCACTGAGTCCTGAGAGGACAAAGATTAAGCCCAGATTCCTGAATAAAAGGTGAAACATTTTAGATTTGTTATGGTAAAATAAAAAAATGCTAAGTCTCTGACTGCCAGAGCTTGTACTCTTACAAATAACACTGACCAACAAAGATAAACAAAGAATGCTTTTTTAAAATGTATTCACTTTTGGCTATTTTAAAAATATTTTTCAGCTTTTGAAATTAAAATATAACTACATCATTAATCTCTTCCCTTTTCTCTGTCAACCCCTTCCATGTATCTCCCCTTGCTCTCCTTCAAATCCATGGCCCTTTCATTTTATTTTTTGTTCAGAGTTCTTATCACTCCAAACATTGCAGTACTTAACTCATTAATACAGAAACTAGCTTTATTAGAGACCCCTCGTCCCTTGGAGGTAACAAGTGACAACTGAGGCCTGGCAAGTAAGAAGACCTAGCAGTTCCACCTGGTTCATCTCTTGATCTGGGGGGAAAGAATGGAAGTAAAGCATGTCTTCTTCTATGTCCGAAAGGTCTTAGTATACAAGTCTTCTCTGAGTTAGAGCTATCCTAGGATATTTTTCAAGGTTGTGAAAGATACTATTTCCCTGATTTTTTTTTTCAGAGTGTCATTTGTACATAAAATGGCTATTGACTTTTGTGTGTTCATTTTGTATCCTGCTATTTTGCTAAGTGTTTATCAGCTGTAGAAATTTCCTGGTAGAATTTTTAAGGGTCATTTATGTACACAATCATATCATCTGCAAATAAACACATTTTGACTTTTTCCTTTCCCATTTGTACCTCCTAGATCTCCTTCAATTGTCTTATTGTCCTAACTAGGACTTCAAGTACTATATTGAATAGATATAAAGAGAGAGGAAGTCTTTCTCCTGTTCCTGATTTCAGTCGAAATGTGTTGAGTTTCTCTCTGTTGAGATTAAGGCTGTGGGTTTACAGTAAATTGCCTTTATTATGTCAAGATATATCCCTTGTTCCCCTAGTCTAGTCTAAAGTCTAGACTTTAGACTTTCATCATGAAGGGAATTTGAATTTTATCAAAGGTCTTTTTTCTGTATAGTGTGTGTGTGTGTGTGTGTGTGTGTGTGTGTGTGTGTGTGTTTCTAAACATATAAATACAACCTGTTCAATCTGTATAATATTGCTTGTATGTATATGTTTTCAGGGGTAACCATTTAATGTTAACATGAACTAGAGAAAGTTCTTAAGGCCTCAATTCTAGACACCATACACACACACACACACACACACACACACAAACTAAGGAAAATAGAAAATGGGAAAATAGTCTTCCCTAGCTAGAAAAAGCACATCTATCAGTTAACCAAATGGTCAGTTCTATGTTTTTGAGACAGGATCTTATTATATATCCACAAACATTCTAAAACCTATGGCCTCAAACTCACAATCCTGCTTCAGGCTCTCAAGTGTTAGGATTACAAGTATGTGCCACTGCACCAGACTCAACAGAGGTTTTTCTAACAGAAGCTCATCCTTGATAGGGAGTATAACAAAGCCTCTCCACTTCCACATCTCTATTCTATAAGGATACCTTGTTGAGTGTTGAGTGACACCGTAAAGGATAAGCAGAGAGTTTGAGGATTCTCCAGGAAGCCACAGAAGTAGCATTACTAGAGAAATAAGTGCAAGTAGAGCATAAATTCTAAACCAGATAATGTTTCCATGGTGTGTGTCAGCTCTTCCACATGGTAATAACTTCAAGCACGTGAATGAACTTAAGGAGTGTTGAAATGAAAGAAATCAGAGAGCTACACCAAATTCATATGATCCACCAAAGAAAGATGGTAGTGCGGATAATTCGTCTTCCAGGGTGATGTTTGAAGTCTCTGAACAAAGTCAGAGATAGGTCAGAGAACTTCTGTGCCCATGGCATATTCCTGAGACACAGTTTCTACCTGGAGGCAAAAAGTGTTCCCTATGTCCAGAATAAAGACACAGGGAATAAAAACGCTGTGTAGAAGGTGTATGCATCATGGAGTGTCATAAACCAAGAAAGTGAACAGAACACAGAGATGTTAATCACCCCAATAAATAAAAATATGTTCACGTCTTCACAGCTGATGAGGTGTATTGTACACATTGATTCAGATGGTATATGCTCAATGACTCCAAGAGAAACACAAGAAACTGATGACAACTGAAACCATGCTGAAGCTAGTGAAATTCCTTGGGAAAGGGGAAGGAAAAGAAGTCACCCTTTAATCCATCACTGAAGCTTTTTTCCCCTTTCAAGAAAGTTTAACATCTAAGACTTCAAGCATGGTCTGTTCAACTTCAAAGGGAGTGGAAGGCACTGCTAAATGGATACTTCTTGGATAGGGTCCTATTTGCCTCTCTTCAGGAAAATCTGGAAGACGTTAGGTGGAGCAGAATTGCAATTCCCAGAGTCCAGTGGATACATTCCTGTTGACTCACCAGAGAAACCTAGAAAACTAGACCACACTGGCAAACTGCTCAGGGCTGTCATCCAGCTCGGTTATTTTATAAAGCAATCAACATCTAAAGGTGTCCTTGGTGGAGGTTCCACCAAGTGGAACCTGGTGGGTGGCCTGGATGACAGTGTGGTCTTTGTAGCAGAAAGATAAAGAGATGAAGTTTTGGCTATAAGACGCTTCTGAAGGAGGTGCTCAAACTCCAGGGGAAAATGCCAGTCCACATCAAGACTTCATAATCAACAAAGAGCATCTACCCAGGTGCCAGCTTTGGCTTTGTTAGGGAAAGCCCTAATTACTGTAGGGAATGTGTTATGGTACCCTGAAAAACACAAAGAGAAATACTTCAAAGGTGTGAGTAACAACACAACTTAAATACATAGTGACTTAAGCTTGTTAAAGTATTTTCACACAAATGATTGTGTCGAATAGTCATAGCACCAAGGGTAGAACAAAAGTAGATATCCTGTCGTTACTGCTGTGCCCACCTTCCAGGCTTATTGTGAGGCTAGAAATGAGATGATAATGAAAATATCCTTCCACACCAGGGAGAGCTGACCTGGACCCTCTACTCTATACACAGAGGTCCATTCACAAAGAGCCTCACACACACACACACACACACACACACACACACACACACACACAATTAGCAGGTTGCCACCTCAGATATCTTTGTCACCAAATGACTCATTCCACCTTTGAAATAGTTGTGGTCACCTAGAGCAATTAAAAGTTTGCATTTCTGGAAGGCTCATTTACCAGAAGAAAGCTCGTTTTGCTTCCCCTACCCTTAGCTCTATCCTTCCTGTTTGATTGCTCTCTTAACGGTCCTTAGTCTCCCTGCTTGATCCTTTGGTATTTATGTGCCTTCAAACTGTCAGAGAGCAATCACAGAGTTTTTCATTACCAAGAATGTCTTTACACTGTCCCTACTGATTCCACAACTCTTGCAACTGAGGCTCAGGGATGAGTTCAGAAGAAGGAACAGAAATGTTACAGAAACCAGAAGAGTAGAAAGTCTGCTGTGAGATTGTATCTTACAGAAACATCAAAAGCCCTATCCATGAAGTTTCACCAACATGGCTGCCTAGCAACAATTAAAGAAAAGGGGGCCATGAATTTGAAAGGAAGCAAGGCAGGGTATGTGGGAAGGCTAGGAGAGAGAAAGGAGGGAGGGAAATTATATAATTATAATCTCAAAAATTAGAATTGAAAAAACAATATAAAGAATGACTGAACACCCAAAATCACAAGGCCAAATTACCATCCTCGAACCCTTTGCTCCAGTTCTCTCCTGACTGCCCATGCCCACACTCACTCTTCAAACTCATAGAATCTCCCAAATTCCTGTTTCACTTCCTGAATCTATCAGCCATTCCTAAGAGACTTATAAGTCACTGGACATCTGAACTAGTCACTTCCCAGCACTCTCAAATCCACTTGTGTTTCTCAATATTACATTTATATAGCCAATTCTCACCACAAGATCAAAGCTATTTTGGAAGCCAGAAAGGTGAGCATTTAGCCAAATGTTATCCATCCAGATTATTGTCAGAACAAACAACCAGTGTCTTACCTCAAGACCTCAAAAACTCTGCTCAATCTTCGTACTTGACTAACTATTCTCTACTCCCCTAGGTAAGTCTTATAAACTTAATAGCCTAAAAATACATTTCTGTCTCTACTAAAGGACGTTATGAAGGTTTGTTCCTTTATTTGATGTAGAAAAAAAAATTTCTTCATTTCAAGAGCTCATGTTTTAAGAAGAGAAAAACCAGAGGCTTACAGTGTCATAAGAGTGATTTTTCAAGATTTCCCCATTCCCGTGAGACCAGTAACTAGACGGTTTCATGGCTTATCTAGAGTTATATTAGTTGCAGAGGCTCACCTACCTTAGATGACTATTTATGCAAGGAATTCCAATCCTTGCATAAGCCAGAGCTCTCCTCTAAGCAGCATGAAAACTTCAACATTTCCACACTATCTAAAAATCACACACTCAGCTGGAGCGATGAGGAAAGTATCTGGTACATAAGCATGAGGACCTGAGTTCAAATCCCCTGGACCTGTGAAAACCCTGACATGGTAAAGTACATCTTTAATCTCAGTCCTCCTAAAGTGAGACAGGAGGGAAAGGGGACAAAAACAAAAGAATCACTGCGAGCTCACTGGCCAGACAGGCTGGCCTACACAGCGGTGAAAACAGAGGCTCTGTCTGGTAGTAGGCAAGGACCAGTACTCAGGGTTGTTTCCTATCTACATACAAGCTAATCCTCACTTGTACACATACACAAATGAGAACACATACCAAGTTTGAAAAAAAAAGCCATAATTAGTCTTTTTGTTTCCATCTCTGCCTCTCTGTATCTTTCACACACAGATGATGGAATGTGCATGTACACGTGCACAAGCGCGCACACACACACACACACCTTCTCTTATCTCTCCTGCACTAAAACACCACCCAAGTTCAAGTCCTTGAGCTAGAAGCCTGGTATCATCCCTGTCCCCTCCCTCTGCCTCACCCAATCCATCGACAATATCTACAATAGTACCTCGTATCTCCTCTCAAGTCCAGCCCCTTTTCCCTGTTCAAATAATAAAATTAAAGCTGAGAGCGGCCAGGAGATTGCACAATATCATACAACTGGTAAGTGGCCAAGCCAGTTCAGACACCCACCTGCTTCTTCAAAATCTACGTTTGAAATTTAAAAATTCGTCAGACATACCACTGAGAAATACAACCGAGAGTACAGCAACAGAAGAGCAGCTAGGAAGATTCCCTACAGTCAGATAAGGAAATGTCATCTTCATCTAAGGCTAAGTCACAAGTGACATAGCCCCAAGGCCAGGTGGGATTTTTTTTGTTTGTTTGTTTGTTTGTTTTTTTTGAAAGAAAAAAAAGCAAAAGAAGATATCATCACATCCAGATCCAAATATGATGCCAGCCTAAATTTACCTCAAATAGATCACAGCCTATCTTCCATGTGAACTATGACCAGGAATGAGATGTCAGGATCTCTTTACATGTAGCAAAGATACCATGTTCAAGAATGCAGTGTCCCTAATGGCATCCTAGGGAGCCTTTCTGAAAACTTCTTTTTAATCACCAGAAAGAAAGAGACACTCACTCACTGTGCTAATAGGGGGCCCGTGCATGTTACTGTCTGGGACTGATAGAGGCAGTGACCGGAGTGGCTTTTGAACTGAAGATCATGGAAACAGTTACACCAGGCCCTCCAGAGACGTCTCTTCATAGGCCTGTTTCGCTCAGGAAGTATGTGGTAAGAATCTGAAAACTTCAAAGAGAACTGGCGAGATGGCTTAGTGGGTAAAGATACTCGCTACCAAGCCTGACTACCGGGGTTTGACTCCTGCAACTGCATAGTAGAAGAAGAAGAAAAGACTCCTGAAAACTGTGCCCTGACCTCCACAGGCACATGCCCATGAGCATGCACCATGCACACATGCAAAGTGAATCAATGTGATTAGAAGTATGTAAGGATTCCAGAGAACTCCCCTGAAATTCATCCCTTAGTAAAGAGTTTATCTTCATTTAACTAAAGCCTTTTGTAGTATATACTAATTGTTGTTTTAGCTATCACTGTGATAAAAAAAAAATTATCAGACTGAAGAAGCAATTCAAGAAAGGAGTGGTTTATCATGAAACTTAGAAGTCCGGGCAGGGAAAGCCCAATAAACAACTGTTTGGCCTGTGCTAATGGGCACCTGCAATGGCTACACCTTACAACTTAGCCAATCGGGGAGCTAAAAGCTTTCTCCTACCTCGGAGAAAAGCACTGTTGGCTGAGACCAAGTGTACAAATTCATGAGCCTGTGGGGAACACTTCCTATTCAGAGTAGAAGAAGGTCCATCATTTGCTGTAAACGATGAGTAGATTCTACAGGGTCAGAGTAAGGGAGACGGCATAACAAGAAGAGCTAACGTTTTTGAATACTCACTAAAGATCTGCACGGGACTAAACTTTATGGACTTCAATAAATTCAGTCTTCACAACCATAAAAGAGGGTGCTACTATTCCCCCTTTCTAGCAAGAAAGCTGACACATTAGAGGGAAATGACCATAGTCATACATCGTATACACATTTAAATGGATAGCCATATCTAATCTTTAAAAAAAAAAGTAAGAAAAAATAGTCATTATACAATTTTTTATTCCAAACAAAATATCCTTTCAACATAGGCTTGCTTTTCACCCAGTGAGAGAGTGATGTGAGCAGATGAGTCTTTGTAACCAACTGTCTTTATCAAGCATCTGTAAGCATAATTCTAGATGTGTTTTTAGAAAACAAAAATAACCTGTTAGTAGACCGAAAGGCTGTAAACTTTTTTTAATGGTATTCCTTTCTTTAAATTTCTTTATGTTATGAGTATGAGGAGTGTTTTGCTTACATGTGTGTATGTATATCATGTGTGTGACGGATGCCTGGGTCAGAAAAAGGTGTCAGATCCCTGGAATTAGAGCTACGGATGGTTGTGAGCTGCCATGTGGTGCTGGGAACCAAACCTGGATCCTCTGCAAGAACAGAAAGTGCATTTCCCCGCTGAGCCTTCTCTCTACCCCCAGTATCTTTAATTTTCACACTTAGGGTGCTGAGCCTTCACTTCCTAGTAAACACAAAGTTGTTTATCAAACTTAAAGCATAAAAATGATAGATAACTGAATTCAACTCTTCATTGTATTCCCTGTGGCCAGTAAAGGACAGAATCCTTTCTGATGAATGGGGTTTTCCCCCAGAATTCCTGAAAGGGGAGGCCTGGATGGCAATGTCAAACTCGGAGCCTGAATCTCTCAATCTGTCTCTGTCTCTCTCTCTGTCTCTCTCTCTCTGTCTCTCTCTCTGTCTCTCTCTGTCTCTCTCTCTCTCTCTGTCTCCCTCTTCTCTCTCTCTCTCTCTCTCTCTCTCTCTCTCTCTCTCTCTCTCTCTCTCTCTCTCTCTCTCTCTGTCACTAGTGCTAACTGCCACGTATTTCTGCTTCACCCACACCTTGTTTGGGACCATGTGTCTAGTTCTGACTAAGCAGTTTTAAGAAAATGTGTTTTAAGGTCAGGAGAGGTGGCTCTGCAGTTAAGAGTACTTACTGATCTTCCATAGAAGATTGATTCTCCGCACCCACACTCTGGCTCACGACCATCTGTAACTCCAGTCCAAGAGAATGCAACACCCTCTTCTGGCCTCCGAAGGTACTGCACCCATACACATGAAAATAAAAAAAGATAAAGTATGTTTCACTTCCCTATCATATATAAATTATAATACAGGTCTCTCCAAAGCTTTGTTTTGAAGTCACCAACCTGTGTTCTGGAGGAAGTTCAGCAAGCAGAGCCACATGCAGACCCTGGGTAAACATCAGCCATGCGTGGAAGGATTCTGTTTTTATGCCATAAGACAGGCTGTTTGTTACCACAGAATAACATGATTTATACTAATTCAACTGCTTTCTTTATAGCTTAGCATATATATAGTAGCTGCATTGAAAAATCCAGGAGGAAATACAGACTCAAATGTCACAAAGTCCTTCTGAACAAAATACTTCCATTTGTCTTCCTGTTACATCCTTAAGCTCACATTTCTCTCTGAAACATTGTTCTCTCTCCCCACTCTCTCTTCTCCTCCTGCTCCCTCCCCAAACCACTCACTATCCACCTATCCCCTCACTTCCAGCTTTGCTATGTAGTCCAGACTGGCCCTAGGACTCACAATCCTCATACTTTAGATTGAGTGATGCCACACTTGGTTCTTACATTCTTTTTTTATACTTCTGTGCTGGTGGTGGGATTCAGTATAAAAATAAAGGAAAATATGAACATAAAGGGGAAATGGACATTTGTAAACATCCATCAAAATGGACCTACCTTGAAACTTACATAATAATTACATTAAAATAACTATTTTAAAAATGGCTTTATGATCTTATGTTTACTTGCATGTGTGTCTGTGTACCACATATGTGCCTGCTACCCATGGAGACCAGAAGAGCATCAGTCCTCTAGAACTGGAGTTACAGATAGTTGTAAGCCATGATGTGAGTACTGGAAATCAAAGCCCAGTTCTCTGGAATAGCAGCCAGTGTGTGCTCAGACCTCTGAATCATCTCTCCAGTCCTAAGACTAAAATTTGAGCTCTACAGAGAGGTGGAACAAATTGAATTTATGAGTATTTATATTCTAAATCACCTGTGCTAGCTAGTTTTATTTCAACTTAACACAAGTTCAAGTCTTCTGGGAGGAAGGAACCTCAGCTGAGAAAGTGCCTCCATAATCTAGATCCGGCTGTAGACAAATCCTTAGAGCACGTTCTTAATTCATTAATTAATTAGTGATTGATGTGAATGGGCTCTGCTAAGGGACCCAGGTTCAATCCCCGGCATGCACATGGCAGTTCATATTGTCTATAACCCTAGTTCCAGGGGATCTGACACCCTCACACAGACATATATGCAGGCAAAACACCGATGCACATAAAATAAAAATAAATAATTCTTAAAAGAATTAACAGTTAACAAATAGACTGATATTGTAAGAATAAAATATTGTAGCACAAATTACCTACATGTGGTAGAGCTTCCCTTGGGCTGGTGGTTCTGGGTGCTATAAGAAAGACTGAGCAAGCCAGTACATAGCACTCCACTAGGGCCTCTGCATCAACTCCTAACTCCAGGTTTCTGTTCTGTTGGACTTCCTGTCCTGACTTTCTTCAATGGTGAACAGTGATCTGGAAGCATAAGTAGAATAAACTCTTTCCTCCCCAAACTGCTTTTGATCATGGTGTTTCATTATAGCAATAGAAACTCTTTTTTTTTCTTTCCCCTTCCCTTCTCCCTCTTGCTCCAGCCCCTTTTTCCGCCCTTCCCCCGCTTGTTCTAGCCCCCGAGTTTGTTTGTTTGTTTATTATATGTAAGTACACTGTAGCTGTCTTCAGACACCCCATAAGAAGGCATCAGATCTCATTACGGATGGTTGTGAGCCACCATGTGGTTGCTGAGATTTGAACTCATGACCTCCAGAAGAGCAGTCAGTGCTCTTAACTAATGAGCCATCTCACCAGCCCACAATAGAAACTCTTAAGACCGTCTTTCTCACCAGCCCACAATAGAAACTCTTAAGACCGTCTTTCTAGAATTGTATCTTTTTGTCTTCCTACATGTGTGCCTAGTCAAAATGCTGCTTGTACTAGGGGACTGCATCTACCTCTATCCAGTGTTTCAAGAAATTAAATTAATTATGACAAGAAGCATGAGCTTTTAAAATGATGTCTCCACTGAATAATGCATACATATAAACATGTACTTGTAAAACTAACATACTAAACCTGGGTGTCTGCAGTCAAGAGGCAGAAAGGGCTGTTAGAAGATAGAAAACAATTCTAACATACCTACCTGTAAACTGAACAATTGATGGCTCTTCTAGACAACCTACAAGTTAATTTATGGAAAGAAGCTGAAAGTCTTTCTCAATTGAGCAAATACTTTTAGTTGTCCTCCATTTTATCAAAGTAATCCATGTACACGTAGGAAACTATTTAAAACCTCATAATAAAAAGGCCATTCACATATTTGGGATTAGGTAGTTGAAGAATCAAAATAATTTATCATTTGGGAAGGATGAGGAAAAAAAAAGACAAAATCTAGACTAACTCCTAGTTTGGAGAACGTAAGCACCAAAGGCTCCTTGACTATGGTGGGGGTGGAGGTGGAGAACAGCCTTCCAACAGACGGGGAATGACGGATCACGGGAGGCTGACGTGGACATAGAAAACCGAACATCAAAGTGAAGATCCTCAGTAGAAATCTTGTTGTGCCTTCTCCATGTATTAAGCTATGGAGAAAGTTACTCCAAGGTGTGGCAGGCACTAGAGCACAGAGGTATTCAAGAGTATTTAAGTGCTAGTATCTTGGGAGAGCAGAGTTGCTGACATCAGTCAACAGGTAGAGAGTTCAGACTACCAAAAATAAGCCAAGAAAGAGACTGAGGCCAGAGAGCCAGGACGGGGTGATGACAGAAACGCTGGTCAACTGTATAATCTGCCTCCCTACTCACCATATAACCTCAACCCTCTTCTATTTCTTTCCATGCCTTGATTGGAGACATTCAGGGCTGCCCTCCACTGTCTCAGTGACCTCTTTGCTCCTACTACTCTTTTTTGCCTGGAAACTTCCTCTCCTGTAAAATTTCTATATATCCTTCACAACAGAGCAAGAAGCCCATTATTTAATATTGTATGTCCCAATTCCATACATCACTAACACCTTACACTGTTCTGTCATACTGCATTCTGTTTTATTCAGTGGCAATGTGTGTCTGTATGTGTGTCTGTGTCTGTGTGTGTGTGTGTGTGTGCTTGTATGCACGTGCATTCTCCTCATCCTTTGTACCCCAATCACAGTCTCTTATAGGGCTCATAATTCACTCAAGTACAAACATGCAATAGGTGCTCCACAAAGATCTTAAAAGTCCCAGACTAAAAACATGTAACTCTCAAAAAGTCAAAAATATTTTCAAAAGACAATTTCTTCTATCATTTCAGAGTTCTGATGACCAACATGGGATTAGACACAGCCAATCCCAAGGAATTATTTATCTATTTTCCTAACCCTCTGTAGAAAGACAGAGAGTGATAACTCTCAGGAATGAGTGTTTTCTCGAGCCACCTCCTATTTTACAACAAGATAGGGAAAGAAGAAAAAGCAGGGAGACTTGAGTAACTTTGCTGTCATGTGCATTCGCTGAGTATGTACTAATGACTATTTAAAGAGCCTTTAAACCAATTCTTTCCCAAAATCTCAGGTATGAAAAAAGCAAGTTGCAAGAGTCTCATGTGTGGAGCAACAACTGACCCATGAACTTTACACTATAAATCTAGCATACAAAGACTGCAGCAGTCTGAACCTTGGATCTTAGCAGTCAGTTAGCAGAACTAGAGCCAACTGCTGAGAGTGGATTGTGAACAAAAATAATTTTTCAAGTAAAGTGGAAGAGATGTCTGATACCCTAATAATCTGAGTTTAACCACAAAAAAAGGAAGTCAGGCAAGGTCCCACCTGGATTCCATCCTCAGCTAGATCATGTGACATTTACATCCTCCTAAACTAATACCTTGTCCTTTCAACACTTTGTGTCTCTCATTAGTTAAACAAAGGGGAAAATGCCTCTTTTATAACAACTCAATGAGCTAGCATAAAAAGAAACTCCCAGCATCAAATAGGGTTGCAATCAGAAGCAGCCACTAGTACTGTGGCAAATTCTAAGAGTCTGACTGCATCCCATTTAGCACTACCTCTTGATCATTTATAGTCTGACTTGGTACATGCTAAGCCTCTCCTGGATGCCCTAAGTGCTCTCAATACACAGAGAAGTACCACTGTCTATGTGGTGAATAGCATGTACTATGCAGCCCCATCATGTACTAGCTGTGTGACTTTGGTGAAGTTAATTTATTTCCTTAGGCCCAGTTCCTTCATCTGTGAAAAAGAAAGAACAGTAATACTCCCTCACAAAACCCTTGTAAGGATTTGTAAGAGACCAATGCAGAGTAATTGTTTGTCCTAAGCACAAACACAGGTCGATGCAATGGCTATTATTTTTGTTATATTGCTCTGGACTAAGTAAACAAATGAGGGATTTGCAGGCTGACTAATGTCCAGAGACAAAGCAGGAAGTTGGCCAGATTCTAGGTGTTCTGAAAAGAAAGCAAGTTCACACCCACAGCATGCATGCACCGTGGGAACCCTGATGTCTAGAGGGCTGCCTGGGCCTTCTATCTGCATTAAAGATTCAGCAGTATCCAGCCACAGGAGAGTGTCAATACTTCTGCAATTGAAAATCTAGACCAAGTCTCTTCTTAAGAAGTGTTAAATATGTTGTTAGAGGGGGACAAAGTCTTGTGCTGTAGTCCAGTATGCTCAGGAATTGATTATGTAACCCGAGTTGGTCTTACATTTGAACAATCCTTCTGCCTCAGCCTCCCAGATGTTTAACTACTTTTTGTTCATCTTATATTGCCACAAAAAATGCAACTGTTTCTAATTCCTTTCCTTCATTTCAGTCCCTGAACGAGTATTCTGCTGTAGGGATTATGGAGGGCCTGAGTATAAAACAGGAAGTGACTCAGAGAATCAGATATGATCTGTGCCTTCAGGAAGTCACAGTGCAGCCATAATAACTTCAAGAGCACTAGAAAAAGTAACTCTGGAATTTATTTTTTTATGGGTGGGAAACTATGAAAATGTTCAAGTTTTAATGAGAGAAGCAATAATTCTATTAAGGTCACGAGTACACATTTATTAGAGAGTCAGAAATAAGAGTCAGGTGATTCTCTATCTGGCTACCCTTCTTTGAGAACCATAGTCATCACTTAACCCCAGACTAAAGTAGATCTTATTTCCAATCACAGCTAGTGACTGGATAGTTAATGACTAACCACAGGATCTTAAAGACTTTAAGACAAGATCCCAATGGGGGCTGATACACTCTCCTTTAATATGTAAGTCTAGTGATAAGAAACATACGTGGTACATATGAGCTAAAAATTAAATCCTGGGAGGTTTCAATGTGAGTGTAATTATAAACCTCCCTAGATAGGGGAAGATTATTGTGATCACTGGCCAGGAGCATTGTATGGCTCTCCATTAAAATCCCTTAAGGCTTCCTGGAAATTGGGGGATAGGGGTTTTGGGGGTAGGGTTGCTATTATTGTTGAGGAAGGTTTTCTTTTTGTTCTGGAAATCAAACACAGGTTACTATGAGTTAGGGGACCCTTAAATAACTTACACCTTGGCTTGCCATAAGAAGACAATGTTCAGGACTGAGGAGCCTTCCAGAGCACTAATAGGAAGCTGTCAACTGCAAATTAACAGCATTAGTTTAAAGAGACTTTGTACATAATTGTCTCTAGAGAGAGTTCTGACAAATGAACAGATTGTTAAGCAAGTTCTTTCCCAATAACTACACAGTGGAGTTAACTGGGGTTTACAAAAGTCACCAAGTCAATCCCAGATTCAACACTTTTATGTTCATTGTATAAGCATAACTCTTTGGGAATGAAAACATTGTGAGCTCAAATTTGGAACAGGATCCAATTCCCCCTTAACTTGATGAATAAAATGAGAAAGCTATATAAAAATTGGAAAATAGTTCCTTCAGGTTTCAAAATCAGGGAAGGAAAACCTGAGGCTGGTCCTGGATACTAAGTAGAGAGCAGAGACACAGAAAGTCTCTCTCACACTCAGCCCAGCATGCATGCCCCTCAAAGGAGGAAGATGAAGCAACTGCAGAGGCCACAAACCAGAGGAAGGACTGCACAGGAAGAGTGTGAGGTTCAAGAAGCCCAATTAGACAGAATGAACATCCAAGTATTTCCTGCAGTCCTTCACTCGGGACCACATTCTGATTTCAAACACCATGGAAACACAAAGAGAAAAGCTGCAAAATGTGAACAACTTTCAATTCTCTCTCTGATTTTCACTTGTTAGAGATAATCTGACCACTCCTGCTTGAACACCTGCAGGGCAGGCACTGCATCCAGCTGTTGTGAAGCCACTTGATGGGCGGTACCAGGTTTCCCAGCAACATTAGACAGGTAATTGACTTGCAAAGTTGCATGAGACAAGGCAACAGTGCTGGTAGTTGGGTGCCAAGAGCCTGGGGTGGTTATTAGAAATGGCTACCTCCTCCAACTCTCTGCCTACAGACTCAGGGCTGCCAGGATAACTGCTCAACAGAATTCAGCCAAAGTAATCGCTGCTGTGTCCCAAGAACACATCCAGGAGGCTCTTGCTGACGGCCTGCTATCTGCTAAGTGGCCACACCAGGCACTGCTGGCAACGACTACAGTCGGACTTCTCACTTTTAACTGGATTCAATCCACACTGCATCCGCAAGCATCTCTGCGTCGGTAATCTACTCATTGGAACTTCTTTGGTAGCCATGTTCTAGTGCATTTCACTCACATTGTATCAGAGAATTGTAAAAAGGAGGAAAGGTGGGAAAGGCTTGGGAGGCTCCAGCTCTGTTTCTAAGGAACTGAAATTCCTTTGGCCAGCCAGGATGCTTTTTGGTTTTCTCCCTTTGAACTACAAAATGGGATGCTCTAAACTGTGACAAGGTTATAGAAAGAATCCTAGAGGAGATGGACAAAATGCTATATGAAGCTTATATATACATACATTCATGCTTAAATGTATATGTGTGTATATTGTATATGTGTATATGTATATACAATTTTAAATACATTTTTGAATGGCATAAAACTAAGACACAGACTTGGCAATTATCTGGTTAAGTGCTTCACACAATCTGAATATTTTATTCTTTTTAAGAATTTGTGTTTATTGTGTGGTTGTATATCTCGCTGTCTCTCTGTCTCTTTTTTTAACATTCATTTTTTAATATTCTGGATGCTTTTGAACTCTGTGCTTTCTCGAATTTTGTATCACTTTAGCATTACCTTTTCTATTTTTCAGAAATCTTTTGTTTCAATAAGAACAAATTGTTTAGCATCTTTGCATGAGAGAAACCTCGTGTCAGTTGTGCTTCCGTGTTTCATTGAGAACACAATAGTGGTTTCTGAGTGTTCACATGTCATGAATGTATTCCTCAATTTTTGATCTTCGGTTATTGTTCTCACGCATGTTGTTCAGTGAGTTCACCTCATTATTGGAAGAGTGTAGTTCAGCTAGTCATTTCATGAACAGCTGCATGTATGATATATTTGAGTCTTACGTGAATCTTTTGCTTGTTCAGTTGTTGAAAAGCCACAGTGATTTGCATGATGGCTGCAGTAAGCTGGCATTTCCTCTGACATTGTGTTCTGCTTTCCTTCCATTTCACTCTCTGCAGTAGTTGTCATTGTTGAGGACCTGGTGTGTGGAAAATGAATACATATACTGGAAATCAAAAACAAAACAAAACAAAATCGGGTGCCTGGGAGTCATGTGACTATTTGGAATGTGGGCACTGGGAAGCAAACTCAGGTACTCTGCAAGAGCAGCAAGCACTCAGCCACCAAGCCATCTCTCCAGACCCAATCACCCAATCAGACCCAATCTGAGTATTTTCAAGCAAAAAAAGGGGGCTGGGGGCTACAGGGCTGAGTTGTATTCTGTTGTTCAGAATTTTTTCTTCCCCCAGTCCTAGCCATGGAACCTATATAAGACTGACTTTTAAATTAGTGAGGCCAAAGAAAACAGTTTCAGAGCCGGGCGGTGGTGGCGCACTCCTTTAATCCCAGCACTTGGGAAGCAGAAGCAGGTGGATTTCTGAGTTCGAGAGTTCGAGGCTAGCCTGGTCTACAGAGTGAGTTCCAGGACAGTCAGGGCTACACAGAGAAACCCTGTCTCGAAAAAAAACAAACCAAAAAAAAAAAAAAAGAAAGAAAAGAAAATAGTTTCAGGAGAAAATAATAACTAGTTACATAGTTACATGAGTTACATGGTATTAAACCGCTAGTTCCTAGTGTTCAGCATAGACTATGCAGTTGTCCATGTTTCTCTTCTGCCCCCAGTTCAGGCTGTAGCTCCTTATGTCTTATCAGTAACAGCTGGCTGTTGTGCAGGCCAGCCTCTGTGTAAGAGAGCAGATGGTGACTGGAGGGTGGCCTACAGGGGGAGGTATGAGGAAAGAGTTCTAAGTGTTCTAGAAATAACTTCTTTCGTCCTGATGAAAGCACCTTTGGGCCCTGCACACACTTCCTTTGAAGGGCTGCGTTTCTTTGGTTAATACCACAGAGAGGTTTGTATTTGTACAGAAAAGAAAGAAACGTTCCCTAGTCTCCAGCTGTTCAGTTAGCATTCAAGCAAATGTGGTGATAAACTGTGTGAGAACTTGCATTCAGTTAAGACTGTAATTTCCTGTCTCTCCAAGATACCTCATGCTGTCTCTGAGGAGTGGAACAGATATCCCAGTTGTGTCCAAGGAAGAAGCTGTGACTGGGATTAGCCTTCTCGTCTATTGAACCTCAGTGCTTGGGTCTAAAATGAAGCACATAGCAGATTAGCTCAGACATTAGAAATCATTTAGAAATGCCACTGGGAGAGATTTAAATACTAGAACAGGAGTACTGACACTTTGGTGACAATATATGGTAGACAATATTTGTCGAGGATCACAGCATAGCAAGCGCAAGTGCAGTGCTACACTTCCTGCCAGAATTGCTTCACTGGAATTTTATAGCATCTTTATGAAGCAAGTACTGTTAACAATCCCATTTTCCACTTAGGTCACTGTCAAAATAGTCAACAAAATGACAATGGGGTCCACTGGAGGCTAGAGCAATGGAACATTTACATGCTGAGCTTTCCCCGTCTCCCCTCTTCTGAACCCCACCACTCCAGGCATTTACAAACTCCGTCGTTTGTTCTACTGCTGCCTAACAGGGATTAACACCGGGTGAAATCCCAGGAAACTATTTACAAAAAATGGGGAAGATCTAAATCAGGGGTTGTGAATGAGATTTAACTCAAAGGCCTTGAAAACGGCCTGCGGTTCTAAGAAAAGCACATATTCAAATGATAAAAGAATGCAAATTCTAGATGTCCCATGAGGAGCTGTAACTGTCAGACCAGCCCCATGAACAGTCAGGTGTAACTCAGAAGATTTGGGCACTAGACAGGACAGGAAGGTTGTAGAGAAATGCAGTGTCAGGAAAGGAAGTAAGCAGGAGCTTTGGCAGGTGTGAGCACCTCTCTGTCTGTCTCTCGGTCTGTCTCTCGGTCTGTCTCTCTCTCCTTCTGCCTCTCCCTCCCTCTTCTTCCCTCCCTCCTTCCCTCTCCCTCTCCTTTTCCCTCTCCCTCTTCCCCTCCCCCTCTCCCTCTCCTTCTCCCTCTCTCCCTCTCCCTCTCCCTCTCCTTTTCCCTCTCCCTCTCCCTCTTTCCTGAAGTCTGCTCCAGCAGAGAGCTCCACATGAACATCAGACTTGAAGACACACTGGTATTGACTGCTTAGACAGTGGCATATATGCATTTGATGACAATACACATCGCTATAAAACAAGCTTCAGGGCAGGGGTTACAGTGGTGAGAGTAGAGGATAGAAATTCTAACTATCAGCATGAAATTAAATGAATGAACCTCTGGATTTCCACATCTACAGTCTAAATGCATTCAGGACAATGTCTCTTGGTAAGATGGGAGGTCTGGGGGGATGTTAGATTTCTAGTGTCCGTCTTTCAATAGACAGTAGTTGTTCTGTGCCAGAATACCAACAACCATGAACCATGTTCACCTTATAACCTTATATTTATCATCCTTCTCATTCTAAAAATAACTATTTGAGACTGGAAAGAAAACTCAGTAGTTAAAAGCATTTGTTATTCGTCGACAGGATCCAGGTTGGATTCCCAGCACCTACAAGGCGGCTCACAACCATATGTTACTCTAGTTTCAGAGGGTCTGATGCTCTCTTCCAACCTTCGTGGGCACCAGGAACACATGTGGTATGGACATACATGCAGGCAAAACACTCATGCACATAAAATATAAATAAATACATTTTTAAATAATAAAAACCATTTTTCTCATTGTTATTATTGTTCATGTTTTTAAAACAAATTCTTTGCATGAGACTAAACGATAAGAAAATATAAGCTAATGCAGATAAGTAGTTTCCAATTTTAGAAAGTAAGCTTTAAAATGGGACTTTTGAAATGTATCCATGAAAGTGGGTCATTTAGCATTTTTTTAATTTGAATGCACAGTACTGTTCCTGGAAGAATCAGAAAAATCATCTCAGAGTCTTAAAGAAACTTAGGCTGGCAACTTTTGCCTTCCAACATTTCTTCCCAGCCAAGGTGAAAATGTGGGTTAAACATTTCCTCTCTAACTGACTCACTTGGCAGAAGAAGAAGTCCAGATGCCAAGAAGAATAGAAAGAGGGAATAAAAAACTTGATAGGGAAGGAGACACAGGGAGGAGCGGTGAGAGAAGATGCTATTTTCTCACTAAGCCATTTTCTAAAATGAAGACGAAATGGAAGATGCTCTGGTACACTGACCTTCACTGGGGAACTGAAGCCTGAAAATGTAGTCTTAAAGTGACCTACACACCAAGCAGCATTAATACTTGATGTCCCGTGAATAGAGCTGCTAAGAATTCAGTTAGACACATGATAATAATTTTAAATCATTTGATTGAAATTCTTTTCTCACATAATGCTTCCTGATTAGATTTTTCCTCCCTCTGCTCCTCATGGTTTCTCCCCACCTCCTTCCCACCCAGATCTACTCTTTCTCTGTCTCTCATTATAAAACATACAGGCTACTAAGGGATAGTACTAAAATAAAGTAAGATGTAATAGGATAAAATAAAGAATAAACACTGGAGTATGGCAAAACAAGGAAAGAGAAGAAAAAGAGCCCAAGAAAAGATACAAGAAATAGATAAAAATACAGAAATCCACTCATTCACACACTGGGGAATCACATAGAAACACTAACCTGGAAGCCATAATACACATGCAAATGATTCATAGGATAAAGGGGTGTGTGTGTGTGTGTGTGTGTGTGTGTGTGTGTGTGTGAAGATTAAAATTAAAAGTTTTTTTAAAAGCAAAATCTCTAAAATCTCTAAAATGACATTGTGAAACATGGAACCTCCAAGTTCATTTTCCTGTTGCCATCTCCTGCTGGGCACACAACCTGCCCTTAAGAGTGTTTTGTTTTTCAGTGAAACTCCCTTGTTGAAAACGACACTTGGATTTACAAGTGGCTATATAGCTTCTGGGTTAAGGATGGGGCATGTTTCTACTTGTCCTTTCAGCTCTGATGCAGATCCACGCAGGCCCTGTGCATGTTGCCTCAGGCTCTGTGAGTTCATATGAACTTTGTTCAGTTCTTCCTCTTTCTGCCTCCTCTTCTGCACGGTTCCCTGAGCTCTAAGCAGAAGGATTTGATAGAGACATCCTATTTAAGGATGAGTGTTTCAAGGTCTCTCACTCTCTCCATATGGTCAGCCTGTGGATTTGTTCCCAGCTGGTACAGGAGGAAGCTTTTCTGATGACAGCTGAACAAGTCACTGCTCTATGAGTATAGCAGGATTCATTAGGAGTCATTTTGTTGTTACAGTTTTTTAGAACAGTAGCAATTGATTTTACCCTAGGCCCCTGGGCTATCTTATGATAATAATTTTTTAAAACATACTCACACACACACACACACGCACACACTCAAATATATACACATACACATATGTGTTTGTGTTAAATACATATTGTATACACTTATCAATTTACACAGGGAACTTTAAAAGCGTCCATGTCAGGTATATTGACATAAGCTAACAAAGCTGTGCTTTCATTAGATCACTCTGGAAAATAACCAGAACAACTGTTTAATAAACTTGGGAGATACCAGCATATTTTCTCTTTTGCTAGGCATTTTATCATCTTTAGCTAATGTTTCATAATATATCCTGTAACTCCTACCATTTATGCAATTTCAATGTTTAATTAACTTAGTTTGTACAACTCTAGATTTCTCCATACGCTGGAAGAAAACCCATCACACAACGCCAGTGGCCAAGAAGCAATTTGCAATGCACCTCTTACGATGCTGATGCTAATTATAGAACCAGAGGGAAGTTGGCTCCAATTCTTGAGGTTCAGATTTTTCTTTGGTAATACGAGGAAGCTTAATGCTAATAATTCTGTTTTATGGTAATGTTTATTAAAGTATTAATAAATACTTTTTTTTTTGGTTTTTCAAGACAGGGTTTCTCTGTGTAGTTCTGGCTGTCCTGGAACTCACCCTGTAGACCAGGCTGGCCTCAAACTCAGAAATCCGTCTGCCTCTGCCTCCCAAGTGCTGGGATTAAAGGCGTGCACCACCACCACCCAGCAATACTTTAATTTTTTAAATTAAATACTTTTAAATTTTTTCTATTTTCTAATAAGAGCTGGAGGATTCCAACAAGGCAGGTAGACGCCCAGTGTGGTGAGTCACACCTGCGATCCTTAGGGAGCTGAGGCCGGAAAATTGCCTAACACTCAAAATCAGTCTGCACTCCATAATGAATTCCAGATGAGCCTGGGGCCACAAGTAAGACCTAAAAGGAACAGAAGAATAACAATAATAAATTGGGATTACTGCCTCGGAATAGAAAGGCTTCCGAGCAACACCTTAAGGTTCAGTATGAAAAAGATATTCTTGCTGCTTAGTCTTGAGGGAGACAAAAAAAAAAAAACAGTTGGAGGGGGGAAGGAAGACACGTTTTCTGCCTGCAGTGTCACTGGCACCAGTATCTTCACTCTTAGATTGTTACTTTGTTTCATAAACAGCAAACATGCCTCATTGGTCTTACTTTTTCATATGCTAATCAGGTGTGAAATATCAACTGACTAAAGAGAAGAGGATTAATCTGAAGACATCTCATCACCGGATGATTACAGCTACCCATGTCTTCCTTCCCTGCCCTCTGCCTCATGTCTCTGTGAGAGGAGTTGAAAAAAGGAAATAGAGTGAATGGTGTACTGCCCTCCCTAAAGAGCAGGGCATGTGTACTGCCCTCCCTAAGGAGCAGTTCTCAACCCCAGGAGTGTCAGAGCTGCCACTGTCTCTACTAGCTCTTCTGCCAGCCTGACTCCCAGGGAGATGCTACAGGCAGAGTCTCCCTAAGGTGTATAAAATACTGAGGGCAAGACCTAAATGCGTATTACTTAAATGTCGAATGTTGATATTAAAGTCTTTTTATTTGAAAATGTTATAACCAGAACATCAACTTAGGAATTCAACGGCCTTGTTTCTCTTATCAAGCAAACTCAACTAAGTTTAAAATAATAGCACATTTCCAGAGGCTTAACAGCATAGGCAGCATGCAAACAGTGGGAAAGTCATGAGTATGATACATGAGTGACTGACGTTTGGGAAACAATGAAGCGAAGCATAAACAACAGCTTTCACAATCCAAGGAGGGAGGAAGTAGGGTCACATTTTACAACACACATCTCTCACGTACTAGACCTTACATTTTAAAGACAAATCCAGTCTACATCTGAATCAGTATATTAGGTGCTCAACATCTGAACACTATATATATCTGTAGATAATCAAATACTACACACACAGTAGACACAATTCTCCAATCAGAACAGCCCCTTTATTCAGACAGTTCTTCATAGAGAAAAGTATATAAAGACAGCAAATGTGGAAAAGCCTTAAAGTAAATTTATACACAATTCAACAATGCTGGTGCAATCTTATGGGGGAGGGGGAATCTAAGAGACAGCTTGTTCTGGTGCTTAAAATTCATGAAAACAAGACTCAATTGCAAAAAAAAAAAAAAATGTTCACAATTACTCCATACAATATACAAAAGGTATGGTACTGCTAAAAAATTCTTAAGTGATTGATATAAACGTTATTTCTATAAGTAATTTAAAGTTTCAAAAACAAAATATGAACTCTATAGTCCCTTACAACTATAATGAAGAAAAAGATCTTAAGGGGAAAAAAAAGAATTACAATTCCTATATAAAAGTAATGTGATCAATCACTTCAAAATGACAGCATATTACAAGAAAGATCATAAAAACCCATTGTAAACAGACTGTCAAAGCATGTGCACATTTCATAACTGTGGCTATGTGTTACCAAATCATGTATTTTATGAACAGAATTGAACAGGAGAGTTTAAACATAATGGTTCTTGCACAGTTATGCAAAAGAAAAAGAATTCAGGTCACTCTTGCAGAAAGATCAGAGCTTTGGGGAAAAGGATTCAAAATCATCCATAAACTTTCTCTAATGGAACGGGGCCAAGGTTAATGTCACAGTCATTACATCGCTACTGAGTCTGAGTTCTTGCCTGAAGACAGTGTAGACTGAGACTTGCTGGGCTGAGCCCTGTATAGGTGGCCAGAGGACAACATGGAGCCTGGACACACTGGACAGATGAATCCCTGGTGAGGCAGGGCCAGATTTCATAAATTTGTTAATGTGATATGCTGGAATGTTTACAGTCACTCTCTGTCAGCCCCTTCCAAGAGCAGTTATGTACTTTCTACTTTTTAGAGACAGGAACTAATGATATGAATTGCTGACATCTGTGAATAACATTTTTGTGAATATTATAAATATTTGCTATATGATCATCAAGGCAGAAAATGTATTGTTCACTACCCTATCTTTAGTGTCATGTCAGTTTCTGAGGCATTGCTGATATTCAGAAAATATTTAGTGAATGAATGAATGAATGAATGAATGAATGAATGAATTTGTGAGTGAAGGTTTCAGGTCCTAGAGAAGCGGTAGACGGTATTTGGAGAAGAAAATAGGAAAAATAACTTCAGCTACTCGAATTCAAACCATTTATTCTTGACTTCTCCCAACCAAGCCCATTCAAAAGGAGCTGGCGGTGACCTCAGCACAGAACCTGCTAGACAAGTCTTCTTTCAAGCCTAGCGGGTCTGACCACTTCTGTTTTAAACAGCAAACTTGGCTCACAGATTCCCAGAGCAGATCTGCTCTGCTAAGACAGATCGTCCACCGTGGAGTCTGGCCAGTTGTGCTGAGATCATGGCATACTGAGAAAGCTGAGCTTCAGCCACACCTAAATTAAAGTACAGGAGCAGGCCTACTCCCTGCTGCTTCTTGGTGACATTTTTTTTCCCTCTCAAAATGAAAAAGTTGATTTTGAATCTAAGAATTTTTCTTAACCAGAGAAGAACATAAGTCAAATTGATTCAGCTTTTTATGGCAGTCATTAAATGTCATTATTTGAAATGTTTTGGTCCTCTTGGCGAGAGAGTGTTAGAGTAAAGGTGCACAGAGAACTTCATGACCTGGGCACTTTTATATTCATCTCCAAACAAAATCCTGACTTGGAACCTGGCAGAATTTCCCAGAGCCAGTTGCGTTTTTACCCAGTCTCTCTCACTATTAAAAGGTAGGTGGCTTTCCACATGTTAGCCCTGTGGTTTAGAGCAGAACAGCTTCTCCTCTGCTCTACCTTCCCAGTCCAAGTGCAGAAAGAAACCTCAACGATGCAGTTGTCCTGCCGACTCCCCAAGGAAAAAAGAGGGCTGGTGGGGGCTTCTGCTTCAGTTTCCCTAATTAAAGGGAAGTTATTTTCAAGCCAGAGGATGGTGTTGAATTTGAGACAGTTACTTGGCTTGTGGTAGTTACTATTTTGCCTTGTTGTGCACGAGAACAACTAAGTAGCAAGATTAAATGACTTGGGGGCTTCTGCCCTCCCCCAGTGTCTTCCTGTCTCAGCCTCTCAGCCACCATTAAGATAGGTCCAGTTGAAAGTAAAACAGTAAATGCCAAGCATCCCTTATCATTTGACATGAAGAGATGTTAAGAAGTCACCATTATGGAAGATCTGACTCACCCTGAGACACGGATTTACCAAGAACAAAAGTTCAGTTTCTTTCAAACTTTGATGTGATACAGAAGCATAAAGACAGAAAGTTTGTTGATTTCACACATGAACAAACCATCCTAGTTTCTGTATACACACACACACACACACACACACACACACACACACACACACACACACACACACATATATATATATATATATATATATATAAAACATAGATATATACATATATACACCATACATTTATACATACATACACATGCATAAACATACATACACATACATATGTACATACACACATGAACATATATATACATACATATGTACATACACACACACATGCACACACATATCCACATTCTGAAAATTAAAAAAGAAGTGGGGAGGTGGGTTTGGGTTGTTTGTTTGTTTTTTTAACAAATCTTCTGACATTTGGCATTTGCTTTATTTTATTTTTAGGTTAGCAAACAAAGTAGTGGTCTTCATCATAGTTTATTTTTTTATGCTTTTCATTTTTCCAAGTAACAAGTAGATTGTGTAGCAGCTTACTCTGGGTATACATTATTCCCTGTGGTCCAAAAAGCAGTAGGAAAGGACAACATAGCTCTTGAGCCCAGCACTGGAGGTCTGTGCTCCTCCCAAATATGACAGGCTACAGTGCACAGTCTTTTCCATCCTCTATAGAAACATAGTACATCCTATACATCACACCGGGAACTTGCCTAAGGCAGGAGGAAGAGTGGTACAGATGGTTTCTCAGTGCCCATGGGATAGAGCTGGTGGGATAACCTGCATTCCATTTTGTAATAGAGGAGTAGAGGTGATGGATAAACTGAAAAAACATTCCATAGAGCTCTCTTCTAAAAGAAAAGAACCAAAAATGTCTTCGGTGGCCTCATAAGACTTTTGGTATTTTACATTATAATTCTACTTCTTGTAAAAATGTAAGTTAGTCTTATTCTTTCAAAGGAAAATATAAAGTGCATTGAATAATGAAATCTAGAATCCAAATAAAGTAAAGCACCATCTACTAATATAAAAAAAATGTTGGGGCAGAAAACATACAATGAAATAAGATCAATGTCTGGTATCTTTTTTCAGTCATATTTCAAATCTCAGAGAAAGCATTACCTGTTGCTCTTTGGCAACAGAATCAGAAAGACTTTCCTTGTACATCACCACAGGCCCTGCAGTGGAACCAAACAAAGTTCTTGTTCCTTTCTAAGCAACTTTTCCTGATATGGAAAAAGTGTCCCAGGTCTACAATGCTTGTGTGATACTGTCAGGAAATGTTCTGCCTACGGTGTGATAAAGACTTCTCTATGAATAAACTAATGGACTATCTGTGTTCTGCCCTGTCTACCACCATGCTCTCTGGTGCATTTGTTTTCTGCTTACACATTGGGTTCTTCCTAAGTAGGCAATCCTGTTGTGAGGAAGAGGGAGTGCAATGGAGACACGAAGAGCTGAACAAGAGAGAGCAGAGGAAGTAAAGCTGCTGTTGTGGCAATGATGAGATAGAAACTGAGACGGAAACTGGAAAACCTGGGGAAAACCTGCTGGCAGCCAGGGCTAATCTGTTGGTAGGCAGGGCAGAGAACCGCTTCACCATTTCAGGTTTACAATGTTAATATTCTTCCTGGCTGTCTGACAAAATCATCAAAATCAAGTCAGATGACAGCAGAGCTTTTTGTCATAATCATTTATGGTCTGTACATCTCTACACTCGGGTAAATGTGGGTTTGCAGACGTTAGATACCCAGGTACAAGGAGGCACACAGGCAGACCACTATCTCCTAATTCCTGAATCCTCTTACATAATGAGGCTAACTGGACTAACTTTGGCAAATTTAGGAATCATGGCTACAAATATCCAAGAACATGAGCAATCGATGCTACTATATTTACTATATTTAGTACACTCTGTGTGGCTGCTTGGCTCCATAAAGTTTATCTTGTCCTATTCCAGTGATGCTCTGATTTTGCTCAAAAGCTACTTCTCAAAACAGGTATGACCCACACCTCCAGGTGTAGTCTGGACTGAGATGATGGCAACTCTGGAGTCAAATGGACTTGGCTTCGAGCACTGGCACCAAAATGAAGCAGCCACAAGACCTTGAACTTGTCATTTGATCATTCTGAGATTCAGTTTACTAATTTGTACAGATAAGACTTTATTATCTACACTGAAAGATTCTTATAAGAATTAAAGCATGGAAACTCTACATGAAAACCAACAGAGACAACTAACCTGGACCCCTGGGGCTCTCAGACACTGAACCACCAACCAAAGAACATACACAGGCTGGACCTAGGTCTCCCTGCACATATGTAGCAGATGTGCAGCTTGGTCTTTATGTGGGTCTGAAACAACTGGAGCAGGGGCTATCCTAAAGGCTGCTGCCTGTCTATAAGATATGTTCTTCTAGCTAGGCTGCCTTGTCTGGCCTCAGTGGTAGAGGATCCACCTAGCCTCATAGAGACTTGATGTACCTGGGTAGGGGATATATAAGTGGCCCCACCCACTCAGAGAAGGGGTGGCGAATGGGAGGAAAAATTTTGGAAGGGGTTACTAGGGGCAGTGAACATGGTATAAAATTAATAATAATAATCAAAAATAATTAAAACATGATTACATGGTTATACAACCCCACCTTGATCACCAGAGTTAAAATAACATAATTTTTCTAGCATTAAAGTAACAAAGGCCAATGAAATAGATGGCTTAGGAAAGAGAGATTCATTGTATCACAGCATTGAAGACTAAACATCAGGGACTAGGCACCAGCAGCCCAAACTCCATCTCTAGGTTCTTGGGAAGGCTCTTCCCCAGACCATCCTTCTAGTTTGTGCTAATGTCTTGGATTGTGACGTAACTTCAATCTTCAAAAACTTCCCCCTCTCATAGGACACTGGTCATGTTGAATTAGGACTCCAGTATTCCAATATGACCTAACCTCATCTTAAGTAATCACATCTGTACTGACTGAGGAGCGAGGGATCAGGGATTCAAAATGCCAATGGCAGAAAGAAGAATCACAGTTCAGCTCATAACAACTAGAATGCGAAAACTTTGAAATCCTAAAGTTTTGATAAGTTTCATTTAAGAGCTGAGACTTCAAAGAAACTGTACAGTCAGCCACATTTCTAATCTCATTTTTTTAAGAGAGTTAATGAGTTATCCAAATATCTCCTTCCATTCTGCTTTGATTTCAGTGACCTGCACTGTATTTCCTTACTCAAGAATTAAAAAAAAGGGGGGGGGCTGGCCTCCACCTCTCAGAACTTCACAATCAACAGTCTACAACACGAAAGTGCTAAGACAGAGACAAGACAGATTTTATACAAATAAAACACAGCCAAAACAGTAACAGATTGTTATCTGTAAGTGGAGAGGTGAATCTTATTCCCACGTAAAGGGGGGACCAAAGTAGGGCAAGGACAGAGATAAAAATCAAAATGTATCTAGAGTTGTATTGGAGAAGACTGAGCAGGTCCTTAAAAAGAGAGAAACAGAGACACACACAGAAACAGTGACACAGAGAGACAGAGATATGGGGGTTTCCGATAAGCTGCTAAGACAGAATGCTCCACTCTAGCTTAGATCTTTGTGATTAGCCGCCATTAAGGAACAATGGTGAACCCGTAAATCTACTTTCAATGATTCTTGACCTCTACAATTTAGAGGTGGTTTTAAGTATTTTTTTTTTATTTAGGATATTTTAGTGTGTTATTTCCTAGAATTATTTAGCAAAGGAATTCAAAATTATTCTGACAATAGATATTGACAAGAAAGATATTCATGCTCTTGCTGTAAATTTTCTCAGATAAGTCAATGTCTAGGTCTCTTTCAAATCAAGCTCTAGCCCAAAATAATGAAGTCAGCAATGAGGTCACTGTTTCTTGAGTACATGCATCCACAACGCCAGACAGTACTTGCTTTTAAAGTAGGAGATGAGTGCTGTATTTCATCTAGAGAAGTAATCAACATACAATACGTGGCAAAAGCACACATACAGACTTTAATTTCACCAAACACTGCATTTATTCTAAACATTCTGTCATTTCAAACATCTTAGAGTTGAACTTTAAATGTAGCACAGCTGCACAGTACTTACTCTGCATGACAAAGCCCTGTGATTAAACTCTAATAAATAATAAATAAATGAATCAATATAACATGCAAATAGAAGGCAGACTGACTAGGAGAAGATCAGAGACCCATGGAAAGCAGGAAAGAGAAAGGGAGACCAAGAGAATGTGACTTTGGCCAAAATAATATATTAAATATGTCAAAGAAATTGTCCTTGTGAACCCTAATGTCATGTGCAATAAATATATAGTGGTAATTAAAAAACAAACTATATCAGAATTATTGGCCTCAGTCACTAGACTACTCTCTCTCTTTTTTTGTTATTAATTTTGTTTTTGTTTTGAGACAGGATCCCTCTGTACAGCCCTGGTTGTCCTGGAACTCACTTATGTAGAGCAGGCTGGCCTGAAACTCACAGATACCAACCTGACTTTTTCTCTCAAGTGCTGGGATTAAAGGTATGTGCCACCGTGCCCTGTGGGATTTCTTTAAAGAAGAAATTACTTCTTATCCATCTCAAACAAGAAGCCATTACACTTGCCTGTCTGTATCACACTTGTCAAAGACTTAAAAGAAAAAAAGTAAAGAATCAGTATGATCAAAACCTATTGTTTTACTACAGCCCTCAAACTAAAAGTGGTATTGGTCCCAAACACAGATGTTAATGTCTAATGGTTAGTTTACATGTTCTTCCAAATAAAAGATTTTAAAGACACATAAAACACACTTCACATATAATCCAAGTTCTATCTTAAGTAGGTTCATCGTGTTTATCCTGGCAAAAATACTATTATTATGCCTCATAACTTATGTTTTGAATCATTATATGAGTAAGTAAGTAAATGAAGAAACAATAGCAAATTTAATGAATTTTAGGGAACTGGGGGAAACGTTGAATTTCACAACTCTCCTCTAGGTGGCAAACTCATACCTCCTACACAGTACTGCACTTCCTGTGTCCTCCAGAAGTGACACAAAAACTGAACAGAAAAGAGACTATTATAATATCAAAGCAAGCAATGATAAAAAGTATTTTCAAAATATATCTCATTTTTACATCTTTAAGTTTCCTGTCAAAACAAGTTAGTGTTAATAGAAAACCACTAAAAAATATGATTACATTCGCACCATATAAGCGGAAATTATGAAGCAGAAATTTTTTTTTTGAGACAGGGTTTCTCTGTGTAGCCCTGGCTGTCCTGGAACTAACTCTTTAGACCAGGCTGGCCTCGAACTCAGAAATTCACCTGCCTCTGCCTCCCAAGTGCTGGGATTAAAGGTGTGCTCCACCACTACCCAGTATGAAGGGACTTTTCAACGCAGTCAGGCAAGATTTCTTTGACTTCTTTGAATTTTCATGTCCTGTTCTTAGGAGAACATTGCCCAAAGTTCATTATCACTACCCTACCTATTCATCTCCTCCAAACAATAGGGAAAAGCTAGTTTTCCTATGCCTGTTATTTTAAATCAAGCCCCAAATATGTATTGCTGACTTTTTTCCAGACCCACTTTGAAATCAAAGAGTAAAACTGAATAAGAGCTTAACATTTTATCCTGTAAGTTGAATAGAGTTGTATAGAGTTGGTGAGATAAAAATTTATTCAATACTTTGTTTTATTTCCTTTCAAACCAGGATGTGACTCTCTCCGTGACTTAAATAATACTATCCCCCAATCTCGTCTTCCCTTTGTGGTAGAACAGTCTATATTTTCTTATTCAGGAAACAAAGCTGGAAAATATCTTGAACGTCAAGAAAGCTAAAAAGGGAGCAAGCTAAAATTAATCTAGAAGCACACAGAACCGGAACCATGTGAATTAAAGATGCCCGTCCTGTTTCTAAAAGGGGAAGCAATATGTGAAAAGAATGGGGACACATTACAGTCTGACAGTTAAATAAGTGTGTGCAAACAGTTCTTGTTGGAACTAGAAGCCAATGATACAAAACAGGTAAAGAGTCCTGCCCAAACATGCCAGGCTGAGAGTCGCCTAGCCTGGGAAATGACTGGCAGAATAAGTGCTGAACACGCATGGCAGCTATTACCAGCTACTCCACCTTATAGATATACCTAAGCCCTGGGCTTCTTCTTGATACCACCTAATAAGCTGGAAGTGGATTGTTCGGGTGCAGGAATCTAACTAAAATTTCTAGCACACCTATAGTTATTTCTTTACCATGTGTTGAGCGGTCACTCAGGTCCAGGCCTTAGACTAGAAGCCATGAATGATACAAAGATGGATAAGGCATAGTCCCTGCCCTTAGAGACAGGTGAGGAAGCCAGATATACATACAACTTATATGAGAATAGGAGGGAGGGACAGAGAGACAGAGACAGAGACAGAGACAGAGACAGAGAGACAGAGAGACAGAGAGACAGAGAAAGCCAAATTGCTGCACTGGCTTTTTAGTTTGTTTAAGGGCTGCCTGCCTTCAACTTCCTCACACCTGGATTAATGGTAACTTGGCAAAGCAGAATCCAGACATAGTATTATCATTATCTTCTTCTGAATTTTCTTTTCACTCTACATGATTGGGTCTCTATGCAGCTAGACCATGGAAATTGATGCCAGGTAGATATGAACATCTATAATGAAGGCACACCATTTATTAAATGAATATATGACTCCTGTTATGAAGAAACAATTACAAGCCATTTTAAGTAAGCTAACAAATCACCTAAATCCTAAGTAATCATTAACAAAGGAATGGAAGCAAATTATAGAAGAATTGTAATTTTTGAAAGAATTTAACATCTACACACTACACAGATACAGCAGTTAAATAAATAAATAAATAAATAAATAAATAGCCAGGACAAAATATTAGCCTTTCATGCTATTGGTTGTTGAGACTACCTCAGTGTCCATTTCTACAAACATGACTGCCATATTGAAAGTTTTCCATTTAACTATCATAAGCATGGTATAACTTAAGTTAAAAATTGAAAAGTTAATTTGGACCCAACTTACAAGATTAAATAGACTGCCTGCCTCCTATCAAGCCACGATAGATCTGATCTGACCTGTCTTTAGTCTTCATCACAAGAGAAAATAGAGCTAGAAAGGAGGTTCAAAGAGAGGTAGGAAGAGCTGAGCGCATCTTCCACTGGCAAGAATTAAAGTTGAATAAAAATGAAGCATTTGCAATTAATGTTAAATCAGCAGCCCAGATCCTGCTCTGTAATTCTTTGTTGTAGTGATTGATACAACTTTGACTTTTGGCCAAAAATGTGCTAGAGTAAGTACACATCTGTGAGGGTCACAACCTTTGGTGTGAATGTGACTTTCTTTACTTCGAGAAAAATATATTAACAACAACAAAAAGAAAAAGAAACAAAAAGAAAAAAGAAGAAATGTTCGAGGCTGGGGAGATGACTCAGCAGTTAAGAGCACCGACTGATTTTCCAGAGGTCCTGAGTTCAATTCCCAGCAACCACATGGTGGTGGTTCACAACAATCTGTAAGGAGATCTGATGCCCTCTCCTGGTGTGTCTGAAGATAGAGACAATGTGATCATATACATAAAATAAATAAATAATTTTTTAAAAAAAAAGCAGAAAATGTTTGTCATATCATAGCTCATTTGCTTGTTTGCTCTGATTTTGATTTTGTGTGTGCGTGTGTGTGTGTGTGTGTGTGTGTGTTTTATGGTTTTTTTTTCCTTGAAAGAGAAAAAATATAAGTTGGACAGATAGGGAGGTGGGGAGAAGTTGGAGGAGGGGAACAGTGATCATAATACACTGTAAATACAGAGTCTCGCTCTGATGAGTCAAACTCATCTCTAGAAATGAGGTAGGATGACTCAGCAGAAACCCAGTGTGACCTCTGCAGGATATGGAGCTCCATCCAACAGCACAA
Organism: Grammomys surdaster; assembly: GCF_004785775.1. Taxonomy (NCBI): domain Eukaryota; kingdom Metazoa; phylum Chordata; class Mammalia; order Rodentia; family Muridae; genus Grammomys; species Grammomys surdaster. Next base: position 5,900,849 of record NW_021604670.1, read on the forward strand.
GTAAGTTGGTGACCTTTCTCAGAAAAAAAATATAGACGGGGCAGAGACACAGCCACCATGCTAGGGCCAGCATACTACAAAATATTCCCATCCTCCTGGCCCCACACATCAAGCTTCACAGGCTCGGACTTTCCCACTAACACTGCAACCATATTTCTACGATTCTTCTGACAGGATCTTGAAGGAGAGAGTACAGAAGAGAGAGATGAGAGAACTCAGTTGTATCTAATTCACACCACAACATCCGGTGTCATTTTCCTTGTCTAGATGAAAGAGTTTTAATAATGAACCAGCAAAACAGTTCCAAATGTTCCATCTAACTCACAGATCCAACAGCAATTGTTGGTTGAATGTAAACACAACTAACTTAGTTAGACAAAAAAAAATCTAATATTAAGGTAATAAATTAAGGGCGGTGGTGACTATAGCTACCATGTGTGCCTCGATACCACTCAGTAGGGTTAGAGAGGTGACTCTTGGATAGATTCTGTTATCCACTTTGTACAAATAAGAATACCAAGTCATGCTTTGAAACAAAAATAGAACAATAGAAAAAAACAAAAGAAACAAATCTAAGGGGATGTAGCTTCGTTGGTACTTCCTATTTACAACTCGAATGATTGGGGAATCCCAGAAACACTTTAAGCTTCCATGTAAATACACTTTTAAAAGCCTGATTGTACTCTGGATGTAGATGTACTGATACAGCATATTCAGTACTTAACACACGATATGTATGTAGACTTGGTACCAGAGAACAGGCTAGTTACTGCAGTACCACATCAGGCTCCTGCTAGACTAAAGCCAGCTGGTGCTGATTACTGGAGCAAGAAGCACCTCTCTTCTCAAGGTCACATGGTAATCTGATGGCTGCCTACTGTGGAGATAAAGCATTCCTTACCTGGGAAAACTTACTTCTAACGTTCTAACCAAGTCATGTACTCGTTGCAAATAATTGTTATAAGCTGTGATGCTTTTGTGGACAGGCTTGTTTTTAATCATGAGGTTTTTATTGGGGACGCAGGTTTCAGGGTAAGTCTGCCATCTGACTTGTCAGCACTTGTTGGAAGCTTCTATTCTATAGCGTGCCTCTTTTACATATGTGCATTTAGAAGTGCTGTTATTAAGTCCCACTGTCATGCAGTCGTAGATTTGTGGTCCAGTTTGTTCGGACACACACTTCCTCCACAGCCCGATCTACCCTTCCACTTATCAAAGCTTCAGCTTCGTGAGGGTGGGAAGTGAACACCCTATAAAAGTAAACTCTTTGTATGCAGTGTAGAGGCTGGAGAAACAGTGGAGGTGGAGTGTGCAAGATAACAGGAAGCATGGACATTTCCCCACTGCCACTGTTGAGTATCTTTGCATGTGTGTGTGTGGCGGGGAGGGGGGTACCTTCAGGAAAAACTGTCTTCCCAGCCAAGTCAGCACGTGGTATACATATCACCACATGCAGTGCTACATGGATGAATGTAAGACACAGGCTCTTTAAAGAACAAAGCTCTCCTGTAATAAAATGAAAACTCAAGGTCACAGGGTCAGCCATGAGGCAACTTTAAGATGATTAAACAGCCAAACCATCACCAGCACCAACTACATGTGCACCATGTGAAGCCCTGATAGGGCATCTGCAGAAGCAAACTACATAAGACAAGCCTTCAGTTCAGGAATCTATTCTATGTCAGGTCTCTTTAAGGTTCTAACTTTCCTATTCATTAAAAGGACAGGAATGAATATAGCACATAACTTGAAACAGGGAAGGAGAAAACAGAAGAGAGGAGAGAATGCATGAACAAGAGAAAAGGCAAAGATATCCAGTGTCAGGTGTAGTCACCAGAACTGTATGTGCCTGGGGCCTGAGGCCAGGGCTGTTCAGTTCAGTTCATGTCCACTGAAACACTCTGACATTGGTTTTGTGGACTAGTATTATATTGCCAAATAAAAAGTTGTCCTGTTCCCCAACAATTAAGAAAAACAAACTACTGTCATAAACAACTATGAGCTGTTGAAAGGGTTCTGGGAACATCTCCACTGGGGCCATGGCATCATGCTTGGTCTCTCACAGGGCTATAGTCAAGGGGTCTCATGTGAGAGCTGACACACATGAGGTCATGACACACACAGGGATGGATCTGCTTCCAAGCTAGAACTTAAGACAAACCATCAGGTTTCACTTCCTTGAGGGATGTTGAGCTGAAGGTCTGTGTACTGCTAGCTGCTGCCCAGACACTGCTCTCCTGTTCATGTCAGGTAAACCCGTCTCCCAGGGCAGCTTCCTTCATCAAAGCCAGAAAAAAAGTCTTTATTAGATGGAAATTATAATATTTTTGCAAACTCATCAAGGAAGTAGCAACTTCTAAAGGCTGTCATGTTCCATTTACCGCACCAAAGATACTCAGGTGGGCGTGGCTACAGGAGGCCAAAAATGGGGGAGGCCAGCAAAGCAGAAGCAGCTGTGGTGTGGAGATCTATGCTGGGTGCCACAGCTTGCATATGTCTTATGCCTGGCCTAGATTTAAATGATCAGAAAACTCCTGAGTCTAGCTGCATAAAATTTTACTTTTAGTTCTGAATTTTCCTTCCTTAGTAGAGCTGGAGGGTGGGGTCCTTACAGAGACACCAGGATGACATGGGCGATTCCATTCCGTTATTGATCATAATATTTTCCCTTGAACTTGATTTCTCATTTGTAGAGTCAGGTCTTTATGCCATGCCTGCTTACCTCAAGGAGGTAAACAAGGAAGGGAAGGTAGCATGGCATAACGTGGAGGATTCTGAGCGAGTCCTGAAGGATACATGGACCACTGGTGGAACACTGCAGTGAGAGAGTGTGAAGGGGTGGGGGGTGGGGAACACAACTCCTCACCCAGATTGCCTTTAATCTTGCAGTATGTCAGCTTCCCAAGTTCTGGGATGCAAGTGTCCACCACCACACCCTGCCTATAAGTAGAATTTGTTTAAGAACTGTGTTGTGGAGCACATTAGGAAAATACGATGCACACAGCAAACCCATGATCTTGCAGATAATGTTGCTTTAAGTGAGATGAGAGAGGCTTAAGGAGGTGAGTCACGATGAAGAAAGTGCTAAGAAAATAAAGTTACATTGGGCCTGGAGCGATGGTATGGGGTTTGGGATCATGTTCTGCTCTTGCAGAGGACCCAAGCTCAGTTCCAAGCACCCATGTCATACAGCTCACAATCATCCTGTAATTCCAGGGGAATCTGGTGCCCCTGGATGACAGTCACCTGCATTCACATGCATGCAAACATGTACACACACACACACACACACACACACTAGAAAGAGAGAGAGAGAGAGAGAGAGAGAGAGAGAGAGAGAGAGAGAGAGAGAGAGAGAGAGAATTTTAAAATAATTTAACAATTTTTAAAATGTAAGAAGAAGAGAATAACATAATTGGTCTGAGAATTTGGCAACATGGCAGCACAATGTACAATGAATCTGTGAAATACAAACACATCTCATAAATATACTGATCACTTATTCCTTGTGCTTCATGATAGTGCTTTAGGCAGGTACTTGGACATGTTTTGTCACTAATAGAGCAACTCTAACTGCACTTGCTTGTTTCAAAGTGATTAATTTGGGGCTGGAGAGATGGAACAGTGAAGAGCACCAGCAGTTCTTCCAAAGGACCCAGGTTCAATTCCCAGCATCCACATGACAGCTCAAACTGTCACTCCAGCTGCAAAGACTCTGACACCCTCACACAGACATGCAGGCAGGCAAAACACCAAGGCACATACAAGTAAAAATAAATAGATCGTTTTTAAAATCTCTCTTTAGAAGGGACAATTTGATGATATCTCTCAAAAGAAGAGGTGCAAATGGCCAATAAGTACATGAAGATGCAATGTTCTTAACCTTAAAAGAAATACAATAAAGACTACACTGGTTCCTTCTCATCCTAGTCAGAATAAGTTTCATCAAAAAACAAACAACACACACTGGCAAACATGAATATTTAATACACTGTGGTGGGGAAGGAAATTAGTTCAGCCTTTATTGAAAACAGTACAAAAGTTCCTCCAAAAATTAAAAATAAAGCTAAGCATATGATCTTGCTATACACCGTTCTTGAGTATACACCCAAGAGGAATCAAAGTCAGCTCACCGTAATCCACCAACCCACATTTATTGTAGACAATCTTTGAAATTAGCTTACATGCTTATCCATTAAAGAATGAACGATTTTTTTCTTTGCTTGGCTTACAAAGAAATTGATTCACTGTGCCATCTTCACCGTATACTTTGTTCTGCCTCATGAGACCACCTGCCCTTCCACTGTCCATCCCCCATTTTTCTGTTCACTTACCTCACCAACAGTCTCCCGTTCTTGTTTTCATGTTACAGATCATCATCTATTCCTGTTTGCTACTCCCCATCAGCACAGCCTTGGGCCTCGTCCCCTTGCCTCACAGTGCTCTTCCTGCCTCCTATATAGATACATCTACACACACACACACACACACACACACACACTTAAATCTGGATCCCACATGTGACAGACAGACTTGGACCTTATTTCACATAACACAATGATCTTCAGTTGCATCCAATTAACTGCAAATGTTATAACTTCATTTCTCTTTAAGGCTCAATAAAATCCCATCACATATAAGTACCACATGGTCCTCACTTCTTTGTCTACTGATGGGCAATCGGCCTGATTCCATATCTTAGCTACTGTAAATGTTACGGCCAAGCACACACACTGCAAGCATCTCTGTGGTGAACTGACACAGAATCCTTCAGAAATATACACAAGAGTGGCACAGCTGGATCATATGGTCGTCTTAATTTTCAGTTTTTCAAGGAACCTGCACGCAGATTGCCACTGTGTCTGCACCAGTTTACACTCCGACCGGCAGCATAGGGTAAGAGTTTCAATTTCTCTACACCCTTATCATTTGTGGTTTGTATTCTTGATGAGAGCTGTTCTGACTTTGATGAGGTAGTCCCAAAGCAGTTCTAATGTATATGGCCCAACACGGAGGCCTTAAAAACAGGTCAAAGAATGGATCGTTTTACTGCAAATGCTCAGACATGATATGCAAATCAAAAAAGATCAGGGGAGCACTTGCTTCAAAGCTCCATCCGCTCTTCCACCTCATTCCCCAACCAGTAACTGACAGACGAAGTTGAATGCTGGCTGCATTTCTCACCGTTCCCACTGTGTGACCTCTCTACCAGCAAGGTGCTTCACTCTGGTCCCAAACACTTGGTAAACTCTTGGACTGCAAAGTCTCTGCCCAGAAATAGATGGCACCTCTCCTTTTCCTGTATGAACACAGCTTTGACTGAAAGGCGTGCACTACATGACAGAAATGACTAAACTGTTCCAATTTCCCTTCATGATGAACTTTGAGTTTATAACTTTGCATCTAGAATTTCAAAGACTTAGGAGTAGAAATGCCCCATATAATAATTAATACTTTCTAAACTCATAATTGTTATCCATAATCCATTTCATAAAAGAATATATTATCATCTGAATTATGAATCATAATTTGAATCTGCACATTGTGATATTAATATTACAATATTCAAACCTTGGTGATTACAAATACAAAGGAACTAAATTAGTACAGTGTGCACAATTAAATGGAAATTTGAAAGTACTTGAAAACAGGTCACTGAAATCTTTTCTGACAGGTTAGTGACTAAATTAGAAGAGCTACTTTCCAGTGCGTCTCTGTTTTCACACAACCCTAGAAGATCACCTTCCAAACAGTTCCGGAGACAACTAGTGTGCCTCTCAGTGGCACGTTCCACAGTGATTTCTACAAAGAGAGTTACGTTGGGTCAGGGAATCAGAGATCCGAGGGAGGTCACACTATGGCCACTAATATTCTCCTACATTCTTTGAAGCATCACAATGCTGCAGAGAATCCAGACCTCTGAAATTCAGACCAGTCCATTTCTGGTTAGATTCAGATCAAACAGTCCATTAAGAAGCCCACACAAGCTGGACAGTGGTAATGTATACGTTTAATCCCAGCACTCAGAGGCAGAGGCAGGAGGATCTCTGAATTCAAGACCAACCTGGCCTTCAGAGAGACATCTTTATTTCTCCTGGGGGAGATCATGAGAATACTCTTTCCCCAATTGCACTATACCCGTGGTTTTGCCGATCCAGTAGGGAATGAAAGAACATAATATGGTGGTTGATGTTCTAATACTAGGATTCACAAATGTGAATTCACAAATGTGCTAGGTCCCACATTTCTAGAAAGCTTCCCCATCCCAGATTGTTTCTCAAGCTCAGTGTAATTTAAATTGTGTTATCATTTTTTACATTAAAATGGTCCCAAATTAAGCCAGTTACAAAGCTCCATCACTGCCAGAGAGACAGTTTCCAAAACATAACTCACACATGTTTTGAGATGAGTTCTCACTGTGAAGCTAGGCTGGCCTTAAATCAAAGCAATCCTCCTGCCTCAGCCTCCTGAGTTCTGTGATTTCAAGTGTGAACTACTAGGGCTGCCCAATACTTCTTTGTTAATTTTCGAGTATTAATTTAAAAGCAGTATGGCAAATGAAAAATCCCGAATTTGTTTCATATGCTTTGTTAACTCTTGATTTTAATTTGTCTGAGACTTTCACTTTAGTACTGTCTCCATTGAAGACCACATCAAAGGTTCTGAGATGACAGTGTCAGACTTAAAATCCTAAAGCTGCTGTCATCATAATGATACTGAGCTCTGGCTTGCCATGATCTGGTCCAAGCTTGCACTCCAACTCTGTCTTGGTTTGTAATGACATCAACATTTCTCCCTATTAAATGCTTGAGTATTCGTCTAACTGATGAATGACAAAATCCAAAGAATTTAATGCTGTCTTCATGTTGGTATCAAGGTCTACTTATGAAAGCTTCATAAGATATTAAGATAATGGCTTTATTATTTATTTATATAATACAAATATTTTAATGACTTTATATGAATATGCATTTGGATATATTGATATTAATTCCTTACAAGCCAATTCTAACCTGTTTTAGCACACAAAGGGTATTAAATAATATTTAACATTTTTACTTTTTTTTGCATGTATTAATTTGGGGGGAAGAGGGAAGTATGTGCCACGGCACATGTGTAGAGATGAAGGGACTGCTTGTAGGAGTTGGGTCTCTCTTTCCATCATGTGGATCTAGAGATAAAACTTAGCTTGTGAGGTTGGCTGGCAAACTCCCATACCTACTGAGCCATCTCACAGGCCCAATCATCTTTTTAAGTATTATTTCCTCCTAAAAAGACCCAGCATTCTTCAGATAAATTGTTAAAATAAAACAAGAAATGTGGAAGGTAACACTAGAATATACTGTCATACCAAAAATCAAAAGATTTTTAAACAAGACCACTGAATCATACCAAAAAAATTTAGGAACCAACTCACAGAGGCCACTGACCAAAGATAGGGCTTACAGATCAACACAGATTCTACAGGACTGAAGCACACTGCTTAAATCTTAAGTACAACAATCTTCAAATCATTACTCATTTTTAGAATACGCAAGAGATAACTCATCATCTAGAAAACTTGCAAATGAATTTAAAAACACTTAGTGCCTGTCTTGACCTTCTTGTATGTAGATGATCAGGTGTCGAAGAAGAGCATATCCTCTTGAGAGCTAGACCCCCTGGAAAATGAAGGAAGTAAAGTCAAGATACCATTATTCCTCAACCCCCTAAAGATATGACAGATTATCAGAGAAATCAGTGGTGCTGATGCCTATAATCCCAGCACTTAGGAGACTGACACGGGGAGGTAGAAAGTGAAAGAGCAGCCTAGGATCTGTGACAAGGCCAGACTGAGCAACTTTGTGAAACCCTGTCTCAAAAGTCCAGGACAAGAAGGGGGCAAAGAACACTGTGACATAAAAGACACGAAATGGGATGTAGTGTGAATCCTGGGATAATAATTACCAACTAATGGAATAGAGAAAAACCAAGCCTCCTACAAAGGAGGTGGGTTGTATATAATTTGAAAAGATCCCAGAAATGATTCTGTATTTCTTCCTCTCTCCACTTGGAGATACTGTATTAGAACACACAAATGGCAGCCACTGTTACATCACTACTCCTTGTGACCACTTACCTACTTCTATTCACACTTTAAGGTGAATCTGTATCTAGTGGCATGAACTAGCACATAAATATCCTCAGTGATCTTCATGATATACAATATTAGAGTTGATTGTACAAACTCACCCCTCCTGATCTCCAAATTTAAAGCCAGTTTATCATTTGATTTTTCTGTCTCCTGACTTAATGAGTCCTCCACTTGACCCAGGTACAGCTAACACACTTCTGTTGAAACTGTACTCCGCCCTGATTCATCTCGCACGGTGCCTGAGCCACAAACGTCAGGTTGTTCTTCATCCTGGAACCACCTGGGCTCCAGAGACATATCAAACGCTTAGCTATCTCACCTGCTCTGATGTCAAGGATAAATGTATTATCATATCGGTATTACACGTGAAATGTCATCGTTCAAGTCTGTTAAGGGTTGCTATGGTGTTATCTACCTGGGGAAAAGAAAGCAGTGTAGAAAGTAATTGTTTGCCATCTTATTGCTTCTTTCCTTTTGAGCCTACTACAGATGCTGCTACACACTACTCAGTGCAGAGAGCAGAAGCTCTGAAGCCACACAGTGCAGATCCCACCTCTAGTGACTGGGTAATATACACGTTTCTTATTTCTCTCATTGTTTTGTCTTATCTGTAAAGTTATGTTACCAGTGCATGTTACATAAGACCTTTACAGAGATAGAATGTAATAATAGCATTTGTAAGGCACTTGGAACAGGAAATAGAATGTTAATTTCTTTTCCTTCTTTCAAATATAGTGAATATTATTCTTATAGAGATAATATTATGTAATACAATAATATCTGAAAAACAAGTTAAGCAGGTTGGGTTGGTTTTTTTTTTTGGGGGGGGGGAGCCCATTGAGTTTCTTTATGGGTGTTTCCTGTTATTTTGTTTGTGATCTTTTAAAACAAGGCCTCACCCTGTAGTCCAGGCTGGCCTTAAACTTGCCACAATCCTCCTGCCCCAGCTTCCGGGATGCTGGGATTACAGGTGGTGGCAGGTGGGGGAGAAGGCATTAAATCATCAAGGTTGGTGTCCCCAGAATCGGTCGCTGAGGATAAGGACCACCCAGACCAGCAGGACGGGTTGTCGCTGTCCTTGGTGCTGGTTACTGCGATCGCGCGCTTGGCAAGCGGTGCCCCTAACCCCAAATGCTTTTCCTTCAACTTGATGAGTAAAGCTCCCATTTCTTTCTCATGGAAAATTCTCAGTCATTCTGCTCATCGGCTTTTCCCCTGTATTACCGTGATTTTCTTGTGTTTTCTTCAAAGGAAAACAATTATTTTGCATTTTCTCATTTATAAAACGTTTTGATTCCCAGAAACAGGAACTATACAGAAGGTAACTTAGAAATTGGTGTAAAGTACCTTTTACTTTCCAAGTTTCAGAGAAGTTCAAAGCTCATTGTTCGGTTATGCGAAGCAGTGTGGTCGTGGTGAATATTTTAACACCTTCAGCACTTGCCGGAGATGCAGTCCCATGGCAGAAAAACTGTCTAGTATCCACAAGAGTCTGAGTTCAGTCACAAGTACTGAAAGGACTAAATAAATAAATAAATAAATAAAATCAAACTAATACCCAAAATACCCAGTAAATATATCTTTCAGTAAAAAGAACACACTAAAATCTACCCTCAAATTAAAAGTTAGGATTTAGGACATAGTCAATATTCAATGTAGGTATGTTGGACTACATTTAAAATTGATGGATCCATTAGGAAAAAACTGATCCCCACAACATCCTTACAAGTCAGACTACTGGATCTACAGAGATGGTTCAGTGGGTAAAAGTGTTGTATAAATATGGGAATCTGAGCTTGGATGACAGAATCTACATAAAAGACAGGGATTGTCCAAGACACAGTTGTAAATGCTGGGGGAAGGGGAGAACAGAGATAGAACCAGAGGATCTGGCCACCGGTCTACCTCAAGGTTCAAAGAAAGACCCTGCCTCAAAGCAATAAGACAGAAAGTGGTAGAACACGGCACTCAGCATCCTCATCTAGCCTCCACATCTGTGCACACATAATATGCTCACATCTCTCTCTCACACACACACACACACAGCCCTCTGTGCTACATCTAACTGTGAATTAAATTTCAGAGTAGCAAAGTTTTATTGGTAAAAATATCCTAGAATCTATTTGCTTCACACCCACCAATATCAACCTTCTGGTTTAGTTCTTCCACTTGCTAGTAAAACACCAATGTCTTTCATTTCAGAAGCTCTGATTTCAAACTACCCATCTTTCTCCCTCTGGCTCCCATTCTTCCTGTGTACACAGGCGACAGTAAATGAGTGACTCCCAAGGGGCATGGGGGACATAAACAGTTTATAAACACCTTTCACTCAGAAGCAGACTTCTAGTCTTCTGCTGAGGACTGAGTGGAGTAGTCGTCAGCAAATAGTTCTAAATGGGGAATCTGACACAAGTGTATCAGAAGATGTGTTCTCAAGTCTTTGGTTTTTATAAATAAAACACCTGACTTTCTTTAAGACATCCTTCATAAGCACTCTGAACCTGTTTTGTAAATAAGAACTGCCCAGCCATTCTCACACAGCATATCTGGGCCCAGAGTTATTTGGAAACAATGTGTGGCTCTCCTCCTCTTTCACTGTAGCAACAGTTGTAACATTTAAAAACTTTGAAGCAGTATGTTCAGTCTCCCCTAGGAAGATTAGGGAGAAATGCAGCACTTGATCTTTACATCTTCAGAGGAGGGTTTAATGACAGGTTCACCCAGTTTAATGACAGGCCCAGCACTACACCCTAGTTTTATTGTTTCATTATTCCTGCATAAATGCTCTTTATTACACATGATAACTAAAAATCAAATACTTGCTGAGGTAGGTTTAAACCGGTAAGAGGGCAAACTAAGATATATAGTATACACGTGGAACTGGACCTTAGGGTTTTGGAAGGAAGTCTAGTTAGTTATATACTGATTGTCTTTGAACTTCTAGATTTCAGGACCCTCCTGTCTCAGTCTCCCAAGTAGGTGAGTACAGGCACACGTCCAGGGATCTTAAATCCTTATGATCTACTTTTCTGTGCACGTGACGTTACCTTTCTCTATTTTTTTTTTTTTAACTTCAGAATTACAACCAGAGCTCAAGAGAAAAAATGTAAAGACAGGCAAAACAGGATCCTTGGAATGCTCTATTATTTTTCTGGCTGACTAAATAGGAAGACATTGTCAAAAGAAAACTGCTCGGTCTGATGCTAGATGTGAAACTCGTTAAATTCAAATACCGCCTAGAGATGACCTAACCTTGCATGACAGACGCTGTCGCTTTCAGAAAGCTTCAGTGGAAAATTTTCACCCTAAAGGCTTTCTTTCAGTCAGACGATTGCAAAAGAGCGATTAAGGTCTCCAGAGCGAAACCTGCAGGCCTGGGCTAAATAAAGACCTCTGTTCCGCCTGCTGAGTGTAGAGGGACAACTATTTCAAAAATAGCCAACCGGCCACGGTAAATTCCAGATTAGGAAACTCAATGTTCTGCGCAGGCGTCTAAGACCTTCCGACTCTCGGATACCGCCCCCGATCCCGCCCATCTGCCTCATGACGTAACCAAACGTGGGCGGAGTTAGATTAGCAGGCGTGGTCTGAGGGGGCGGGGCCGGCGGCGGTGCTGAACGCTGCTGCTCAGTGCCGGCGGGTTCCCCACCCGGCGCGAGTCGGCTGTGCCCGCGGTGAGGTTCGCAGGCGCTAGCGCTAGAGCGTTCCCGGGACGCTCACCGAAGCTGCTGGGTTCCCAGAGAGGAGCCGCCGCTCAGAGACGAGGCTATAGCAATCTCACGGCCGGCAGAGGACCATTTATCCCACCGACCGGGGACAAGGGCATGTTGGGCGGCGGCAGTGACGCGGGCCTGGCCACCGCCGCGGCGCGGGGGCAAGTGGAGACCGTGCGGCAGCTCCTGGAAGCCGGCGCAGATCCCAACGCCGTCAACCGCTTCGGGAGGCGCCCAATCCAGGTAGCGGGGGTCCTCAGGCCTTGCCGGCAGAGGGCGCACGAGCGCGGTGCCCTCCGCCGCTGCGAGTCGTAACCGGGCACCACCTGGGCAGCCCTCTGCTGCTGATTGTGTGCGTGCCCGACGGGAGGCAGGTTTTGCAAGAGCAAAAATCCTGAAAAACAAAAACGATCGAAATATCCCTCTGCACTAGATTGGCTTTTTCTTCCTTTTGCGATGCTGGATCTGGGACCCAGGGCCTCCGTACGTGCTGGGCAAGTGCGCTACCCGTGAGCAACGTCTCCAGCCTCTGAATCTTGGCAATGGTGGAAAAAAAAAATACCAATATTTATTCTGCCATCTTACAGTCACAGAAAGAAGACCGCCACTCCGGGAGCAAAGTGGGAAAGGGAGGGTCAGATAGAGAGAACGACGCGATAAAAATGAGATTACCAGTTACATGGCCTAGATTCAGGGAATTCCAAAAAATTGTAGTGTGTGGGACGAGAGAGTTCACTGTGAACAACGGTATGAATCTTTTTTATTTTCTTTTTCCTCAAACTTAATCGCATTCATAGGACTAAGGATTTTGCAAACCCAGCATTTAATTCCTTGTATGCGGGCAGCAACAGTGTGTAGTTTTCACTGCGAACAGGCAAAGCCCTCCCAAGAGAACTGTTGGGTCCTTTCGGAAGGACAAAGGGGTTCCCTAAACATTCTATGGACTGCTGAGATACATTTGTTCTGTGTTTACTAAACCTGCTGTAGTATTGACTTTCTTTCTTGACTTTCTTTCTTGAAGATCTAACACAATGCTTTTGTGCTCTCCTGTTGATATCTATAGTCGCCTTTTTCATTCACCTCACCACCCCTCTCTGGGATGATGAAAATCAGCGCTCTTGTTCCTAGAGTAGGTTTTTAGGAAAATAAGTATCATTCCTCCTTAGTTTATACGAAAAAGAGGTGTTTAACAAAAGAATATCTTAAAAGTAACAAAAAATAATTGTAAAGTAAGTATAAAGACCATATAAAAAAGTTTATTTATGATTTTCTTTACTAAAAACTTTTAAATCTTTTGGCGGCTGTAAAATTAGCCCTTACCTCGCTAAAAGAAAGAAAGGGATTATTGTGTTTCTTGAAGGAAGAAAGAAATGTTTCTAATATTAATGTAATAAAAACTGGCACATGACTACTGCCACTGTGTAAATTCCAAAGCACATAGGCCCACCAGAAGTGACTGTTTAGGACAGTTAGAAGCCAAAACCTGTTTTATTACTAACTTAAAATGTAGAAGCAAATGTTTGCACAGTGTACAACATACACAAATAGCTGCAATGGGGATTACATCTTCAAAACATTGTTGTTTGTTTTTCTTAATTATGCATCTTTGTGATTTTAGGTACTAATCAAACTTTTTATACAGAGAAAAATACCACTTACCATTAAAATTTTGTACAATATAAATGAATGTTAATTTCACATTACAGTGTATGTTCACTGTATGTCTAATCTTTCCACTGTATATCATACTAAGTTAAAATGTTATAAGATGCTGAATAATTTGTTCCCATAATGTTATATAAGCTTGGAATGTGACAGCTTTCTCCTGATCTCCGATGCTCAAATGATCACAATACAGTTTGTGAGCACAGACCTTTTTAAAAACTGCCTTGTTTCGTTTTTTTCCTGTAAAGCATTGCTCTAACTTCTTAAAACAAAACAACCACCATTATGTGGTATCCGCATTTGCTTCCTGTTGCTGTAAGAAGCACCATGACTAAAAGGAACTTGGAGAGAAAGGAGTTTCTCTGGTTTACATTTAATTGCTACAGTGCATTTCTGATGGAACTCAAGGCTGGAACCAAAGCAGAGATCATGGAGGAACATTGCTTACTGGCTTGCTCAAGGCTCAAATTCAACCACATTTATTCCAGGTCCACATGTGAGACACACACCCAGAGTGGACTGGAACACACACACACACACTTGTCATTAACCAAGAAAATGTCCCACAGATTTGCCTACAGACCATTCTGGTGGGGGCTTTTCATTCAGCTGAGGTTCCTCTTCGCAAATTAGTGTGTCAAACTAACCAGCATATATGGTTGGTTACACCTAGAAGGCTAGAGGAAAACAATATAAAATTGTGCATAGAAAGCCTGGTTTCTGGTGTCCTGTCTCCAACATATGCTAGGGCAAGGTTGGCACAAACTTTGTAGAGTAACCAACCAATGCCAGACTTGACTAAAGGCACACTCCACAAGATGGAACCAGATATTGCTTGAGTGACCAAGATCCAGAGACTATAGCTCAGCAAACTAGGGTAAAACCAAATAGTATTGTTCAAAAAGAAAAAAAATAGCAACAAAATGACTTCTAATGACATTCTGCTGTACTTACACATGTCTGGCCTTGCTCAGCCATCATCAGAGAAGCTTCCTCCTACAGCAGATGGGAACAGATATAGAAGCCCACAGCCAGACAATATGCAGTGAGACAGACCTTGGAACACTCAGGCTTAAGTGGATGTCTCCATCAACTCCCTCCCCCACAGGGCTAAGGGAACCCTGCAGAAGAGAAGGTAGAAATAGTGTAAGAGCCAGAGGGGATGGGGAACACCAAGAGGGAAAAAAAAAAAAAAGGTCCTCTAAATGACCAAAGCTCATATGCTCATAAGAACTCACAGAGACTGAGGCAGAATGCACTGGGTCTGTGTGGACCTACACCAGATCTGTGTATATATTATGGCTCCCAGTTTAGTGTTTTTATAGTGCGCCCAAGTGTGTGAAAGAGTAGTCTCTTCAGTCAGTCTTGTGCCTTCTCTTGTGCCCTTTCCCTTCTGTTTTGTTCAATTCCGATGTATTAGGGTTTTATTTTATATTTTATGCTATCAGTTAGAAGCCTGATTGTTTTCTAACAAGAGTCAGAAAGGGAACCGATCTGATAAGAGGGGAGATGGGGAGGAGCTGAGAGGAGTAGAGGGAGGGGGATATCATAGTCAGAAATTATGTGAGGGGAAAAGTCGATTTTCAGGAAAACGGTAAAATACAAAAAAAAAAACTAAGCTAACAAATCACTTAACGAAATCTCTGTTGTCCAACGTTCCATATAAGAAATAAGCCATTTTTCCACTCTTTCTTATTGCTTCACCTGTGGAGAATAAAATGGACTCCATTGAGTTCAGCCTAGGCTATGATGGGTGGGGAGTGGATTGAGTAAGCAAATGAGAAACCAGACACCTGAAGCTTGCTAGCGTCTTCACATCCCCTTCGTAACCTCTGAGCTCTTTGTCTTCTTTTCCCCTCAGGTCATGATGATGGGCAGCGCCCAGGTGGCAGAACTGCTGCTGCTCCACGGAGCAGAACCCAACTGCGCCGACCCTGCCACCCTCACCAGACCTGTGCACGATGCAGCTCGGGAGGGCTTCCTGGACACGCTTGTGGTGCTGCATAGGGCTGGGGCACGGCTGGATGTGTGTGATGCCTGGGGCCGCCTCCCCGTAGACTTGGCTGAAGAGCAGGGCCACCGTGATATTGCAAGGTATCTGCACGCTGCCACTGGAGATTGATGGCAGGTTCCCTCAGCCTCCTGCAAGGACTTTTTTCTCCCCAGCCCCATCTAGGAAGACTACAGGCATAAAGAGGATCAGCAGCCTGCAGGCCTTCCAGAACTTGAACCCCATCCAGGAAGGCAAAGCAGCTGAATCTGGCTCTTGATCCTCACCCTGAAGCCACGAGAATCACCAAGGAGTATTGTATGTACCTTTCAGAACGTGGTGTAAAGTAGCAAGGGAAATTCTTGAATCTCCACAAGATGCTGCTGCTGTGGGAACTGGAGACAGCTTGACATTTGGGTGGGAGCAGTCAGTACCTTCCCCTGTGAACTCAAAATGCACATGATCCTCAGGTGAGAGGGGAAACCTGGAGAGTTGATGAGAGGCTCTGAGTGGTTCTGTGCACTGTCATGTGTGGGGAATTCACCTGCAAGATGGCATTTATAGAATACGAGGAGTCACCTCCAGCTCCACAAGGAAAATAGTGAACCCACAGTTGCCTTGACAGACGCCACATGTACACCGCCCGATGGTGAATTTTACTGTGTAGCAGTTTACTCTATTCAAAATAGTTTAAGAACCCCTTTAGAAATTTTCTACATTGGAGTTGCTCTTTAGTAACAGTGTATTTAATAAGGAAAACCTTTAACAGTGTAACATCTGCTCCTCAGCAGAGGTGAGACTGAAGTGCCTCTTGTTTTTGTTCGGTTGGTCTTTTTGGTTGGTTGGTTGGGTTTTTTTTTTCCCTTCTTTCCTTCCTTTTCAAGACAGTGCTTTCCTACGCCTGCCTTCGTCTCCCAAGTACTGGGCTTATAGCCTGCACCCCTCCAGAAATTCAGGTTCTCATGAAACTGTAACACTCCTAGTGGCAAAGCACACGTTGCTTTTATCTTTAAGCTGTTTATTTCTCTATTCAGTGTTCCTGTATAGTGTCTAAAGGGAGCTATTCTAGGTGTCCTGTTAGATGACAGGCCTGTTTATCGAGTCAGTTACCTTGGGCTACTTCCCAAAAAGGAGATTGAGTATGAACTTAGTGAAATCAAATGATGACTCATGGGCTGTACTGCTATCTGCTGAACAAATTGTGGATGTACTCTGGGGGGCTTCCAGTGTGGCCTGGTTCATTTTGCATTGAAACAATTGATACATCATTGTTTTAATAAAGAATAAACAGTTTAGGTAGACTCCAAGATGTGGAAGATTTGGCATTAAAGTGTATTTTCCAGGCCGGAGAGATGGCTCAGTTCAGTTCCAAGAACTTGTAACAGGTGACTCACAACCACCTAAAACAACAGTTTCAAGGATTAAAACCTCTTCCTCTACAGAAAACTGCATTCTTGATACTTGTGCATACACACCCCCAACACACACACACAATTTAAAAAAATAAAAATAAAAACTTGAGCCTCGAGAGATCTCCATGGTTAAAAGCCTTTGCTGTTCTTCAGAATTCAGTTCCCAGCAACCATAACAGGTCCAGGATATTATGACCTCTGCAGGCACCCATACATGCCATACACTTACATTTTCACACAAATATTTTAAAAGTTCATGTATTTTCATACATTTACCACAAAATCCCAAATGATAAAAAATTCAAATGCTCACTGCCTGTCCTTTGTAATAAATCCAGAAAATGATTTCAATCATTTATTCTTAAAATCTGCTCATAGTAAAACATAAGACTGACACTTTATGTTTCTATGTGTCAAATATAGTGAATATTCATCTAAAATAGAGAAGAGGAACTAGAAAACAACTTGAGAGTAAAAAGAGGTGCCTCTGAACTAAATACACAAAACTTCCCTATCGATTCCTTATTTCTCAAATTAATATATTACCAAAGAAGATGAGGTGAGAAATAGTTCGTATCTTTTGGCAAGGGCAGCATATTTATTGATACAGTTTACATTTACACTGGGCATGCTTTTAAACATATTTGTTCCTTAAACACTTAAACCTTCCGTTACGTGCAAAAGTAAGTCAATTTGGCCCCCAGATGTGGATCTTTTAAAGTTTACAAATACTGGAACTTCTTTAGCTTGTGGAACAAGAGACTAGCAAGTCTGGTATGGGGGGAGGGACAGAGTTTTGTAGCCCTGTGCCTTGTGCAGCATCTGAAATGTAGTTGGCCCAATGCTTATAAAGATAATTGTAAATAATTATTATCCAAGGAGGAGAAGCAAAATTCATGATTGCAAATATCAATGCCTATTTATAGAAAATCAAGTTTAAGGGAATAAGAAGGTTCTATATACGTGAAAAGATAGTCTACCTTTCCCATTAGTGTTTGACCTATAAGTGAATAGGAATAGTCATGTCATACTCATGTCATGTGCACTTATAAAGTACAAAATGAATTCCCGAACACAGTAAAGAATGCTGAGTCAACCTAGTTAACACAGTCATCACCTCAAGCATCATTATGCTAAGTGAAAGGTCAGAAAAACAGATGTCACAGGTCCTTCCATATACTTTAGACTCTGACACTCACCAAAGCAGATATTTAAGAGGTAGTCCCAAAGGCAGAAGAAGGGTAGGAGGCATGTCGCAAAACTTCACACCAGAAAATGTTTGCTTTTGTCTTTAAACCTAGTAAGTAGTAAGAGTGTATAGATATGCAGATTTTAACGTTGCTATAACAGAAATCTGCAGATTCCCTTATCACAGTGACTGCACTGTTGTTCTCACTGTATCAAATCGTGTATGTGGTAAACAGACATGGGTAAACATGTACTTTTCTAAGTGCAGAAAACATGGTCTCTTTCACCTTCTAGGGGTGGCTCTTCTCATATAGAATTTTGAAAATACAGATATTATATTCAACATGCTTTTTACTCCCCAAAGAAACTCAAAATTACTGGAGTAAAGCTTTCATCTCTGCCCAGAGAGACTGACTCTTGGTCTTCCTGCTGCACCCTACAAGAGACTCCTCCCACTCCTCCTCTTGGTGAGGCCTCAGAGTCCCCTTTAACACTTTCCTTCCCAGCCTCTCCTCTTGGTGAGGCCTCGGAGTCCCCTTTAACATTTTCCTTCCCAGCCTCTCAGCGATTAAAAACAATGACTTCATGAAATTTGCAGGCAAATGGATGGAACTAGAAAATATCATCCTGAGTGAGGTAACCCAGTCACAAAAGAACACAAATGGTATGTACTCACTCATAAGTGGATATTAGCCAAAAAGCTCAGAATACCCATGATACAACTCACAGACCATGGGAAGCCCAAGAAGAAGGAAGACCAAAGTGTGGATGCTTCTGTCCTACTTAGAAGAGGGAACAAAATAATAACAGGAGGTGGAGGGGGGGTAGGACCTGGGAAGGAAAGAGGAGGGGGATGGAAAATGGGGGGGGCAGGATCAGGTGTGGGAGGAGATGGGAGGGAAGTATAAAAGGTAGGGAAATTGAGGTGGTGTGTAGCAGTAGGGGATGGGGAACTGGGGATAGCCACTAGAAAGTTTCAGCATTCCCTTTCTAGCCCATCCCCACTCTTGTGTCAACCTTCGAGAATCACTTGCTACCAGGGACCCTCAGTGAGCTGAGACACAGGTGGGATGATTTTCATTAGCCTCCTCTCCC
Source organism: Grammomys surdaster (assembly GCF_004785775.1). Taxonomy (NCBI): domain Eukaryota; kingdom Metazoa; phylum Chordata; class Mammalia; order Rodentia; family Muridae; genus Grammomys; species Grammomys surdaster. Next base: position 5,920,046 of record NW_021604670.1, read on the forward strand.
TCCATTCCCCTCTGCATAAGTATTCTTGCTCTGGTAGCCTGCCTATACCAGCCCCTCCTCCCATCCCAACTGCACTCCCCAAAGACTCCATCTTTTGGTACAACCTGGTGCCCCTAGCTCTTTTCCATCGCCCCTCAGCCTCTCCTGCTACCCCACCTCTATTTCCTTGTGTTATTCGTCAACCCACAGAAACACTCCACCAGGAAACCCCACAGTCACCACAGTTGCCTAAAATCTCAGAGTGGACAACAGCAGCCAAAGAAGGTAACACTTACCCAACAGCAATGAGATCAGATTTTTATACCAAGAAACACCTCAAACACAACTCCGGATAGCTAGATATAAGCAAAAAAGCGCATCCAAGATAATATGCCTCCTCCAGAAGCCAGTAACCATTGCAATAGACCCAGACAAATTCAGTTTAGCTGAAGCAAAGATAAGGGTCTCAAAATAGCTATTATGAGTACAGTCAAAGACCTTAAGGAGGATATGAATAAATGCCTCGATGAAGACTGAAAAACACATAAGCTGAAGTAATGAAAATATTTCAAGACACTATGATAGAAATGATATCACTAAAGAAAAACTAAATTGAAATGAAAAAAAATAGGATGTAAAACAAAAACCTCAGAGAGAGATTTCTACTATTGCTCAGTCCATGAAATGGAACCCAAACCTGACACTGTTAAAGTGGCCAAGAACCTAAAACTACAATTAGTCATGACCTAGTAAAATACCTACTACCTGCTAAAGGACCACAGCAATAAAATGACTCCTAATGACATTGCTCTGCCTATAGATCAGCGTCTCACGCGGGCACAGCAGAAAAGCTTCTTCTTGCAACAGAAAAGAACTAATGGAGTCCCGCAATTGAACAGTGTGCAGAGAGTGAAAGACGTGGAAGTACCTAACCCTAAATGGGATGTTTTTATCTTCTCCTTCAGAGCTCAGGGAGCTGTGTGGAAGAGGCGGCACCAAGACTGTAAGAACTACAGGGAGATGGAGGACTTCAAGGAAAACTCAGAGACTGTGGCACAAGTCCAAGCACGGAAGGAGTGAACTGGTTCCATCCCTAAACACGAAGCTATCTGCAGCTGACACCCACTGTCAAAGGCAAAATCAGTTTTCTCCAATAGTCTCTCTGGGTATATCAACCACACCCTCAGAGCAGGCCCCATGAGTAGTTGGCCAGCTTGCTTTGTTTAGAACTGGTTTGTTTCATTGCTCTTTTCCTTCCCTGTTTTGATTTTTGTTGTGTGTGTGTGGGGGGGGGTGTTTTTGCTTTTGTTATATGTTTTTTGTTTGTTTCTGAGAGACAGAAAACAAAGTTAAACAGGTAGGGAAATGGACAAGCTCTGAGGAGAAAACATGATCAAAATGTATTATAAGAAAAACATTCTTGAGTAAAGATTATGGAGCGCTCATTTTCATAATGGGCTGTAAGAATGAAAAATATAATTCTAAATAACACTTAAATAATCAATAGTAGCTAAAATGGAGTTTTTAGAGATATATTATTTAAAATAGCTTCAAATAAAAAAGTCACACAAGTGGTAATATAAGCCTCCCATTTGATTTATAAAATCCCTTAGCTTCTCCATTTCTTTTGGTCCAAAATATTTCAATTTGCTAGTTTGAGGAGATTGACTGTTATTTCATTCCAAATTTAAAGAAATTGTAGGATCATTCTCAGTGTCATAAGTCACCATTTCAGTACAGCCAACATACATACATTTAATATATTCTCTATTGCTCTTCACAGGAAAATTTTAAAATTCATACACACATATATATGTATATATATATATGAATGACAGTTAACAGAGTATATATGTATATGGATATACATATATATATATGAATGATAATTAATAGAGTTTAACTGCCTTTGTAATGAAAGATAAGCTAATTCCCTTTTATATTCTCCCAGAAGCTGCTAATTTTTATAGCAGGTTATAAGCTTCACTATGGCCAATATTTGTCACTCTAAAAAGGACAAAGCAGTGGGATTAAATATCCACAGAAGTTACAGGACACATCAGAAGCCAATGTCCCCAAATATAAGGAAGTCTGTGCATGTGAGCATCTGGCTGCATTCACATGCTGGCTGGCTGGGTACACTCCCATTATTAGCATAACTACTAATTAATTTATAAAAACTCAAGTTGTTGTTACTTGGTGTCATTTCAGCATCCAGTTGTTGCTATTGATGATTTGATGGACAGATTATCATACATTTTAAAAAATAAGACAATTTCAAATTTAGAAATTACTTGAAGAAACAATAGCAATTGAACCTCAATAGTTTCAAGGTATTCTCCCATTCTACTTGCAATCCTTGCAGAGAGCGGGGCTGGGAAGAAAAGCCAGGCATTTCTTCCTCTTCCTGTTATTCATTTAACCATGTGGCTGGTAAGTCATATAGCCTTAACAATTAAAGAATTAAACAATTAAACAATTAAGAAAACAATTAAGAAATTGAAGTCTCAATTTCTTTTATGTGTGAATATAGAAACTGTATCAGGTCCTTTCTGCAATACTATCATCACTAAAGTTCTATGCTGCTTGAATTTCTCCATAGCTGACAGTGATGTCTGTCTGTCTGTCTGTCTGTCTGTCTGTGTATATAAGTAGATAAATCTGTGGTTTTGTGAATATTTATTCTGTGGTCCTGGGACAGAGACTCCTTTACAATATTACCCATCTGTTGGTGGAGAATTACTACCCCTGAACCACCCATGGTTCACTGAAAAATTAACAGACAAGTCAGATGAAAGCTGGTACAATGGAAATACTTGGCTCAATTTTTAAAGTGTTACTCAATTCATCTTAGTTCAGATTTCTCTTCTGGTTTTGCTATTTTCTCACACTACTCATACCTAGTTTCTTGTAATAAACTAGGCAAGTTCAATATAGAAAATAATATAGGAGTTAGTCATTCTGAGTTAATGTAAGTACACTGAAAATGTCACTTTTGTGTGACCACACGTCAAGGCTTTCTGATATGTGTAAGTTCAATATAGAAAACAATATGGGAGTTAGTCATTCTGAGTTAATGTAAGTCCACTGAAAATGTCACTTTTGTGTGACCACACGTCAAGGCTTTCTGATATGTGTTTGTGTAAGAATTCAGACAGAGAGAAAATAAAAGCTGGAACAGATTCCATATTCCTATCTTTTCACAAATCTGTCTCCTTGCTCTTCCTGAAAACTGTGTCTTTCTGGGGACTTCATTCTCTTCTGCCCCAGTGAAGTAGTTCTGAGCTGCAGACAGCAGCACTGGGGCAGGGCAGCACCTTATCCAGACTTGCAATAGCTGTCAGGGGGCTCCCAAATCAGAGGGCAATGTGAAAGGTTTCTGTATCTCCCTGAGAGATACAATACTCTTAAATTTGGTTTTGTTGTTGTTTCTAAGTAAGTTGTAAATAATTTCACTGTATGCTGTGGCATATTTTATAATATGTTGAGAAGAGATAATAAAAATATTAAGCAGTAACAATGTAGTACACTCAAAAATACAAGGACAGGTCAATATGTTACTGGCAACAGTTTGCTTTTTTTTCCCCCAAGACTGAGAAGACGTGTAGTCAGTGGTTCCCTGCTTATCTAGGGGTTAGGATGCTCTTTCCCTTTTCCTCCTAAACAGAGGTGCTCCTCACTCTTTCCCCTGGCCACACACTACCTGGAGCCAGAAGCTATATCCGTGCCTGAAAACTATCTGATCAACCCCTATTACTGCCTAGTCTCTGGACAGCCACCAATATTGAGAGTTACCACAACAAGCTTACTCCAGGATTTTCAGTTGCATTTGGTCTGTTTAAATCCTAAAGTAAACAGAAAAATGAATGTTTTCTTTCTGGGAAAAAAATTAAATGATATTCTATTCTACCTCCAAGTATTTAGTATATTTATACCAAATTTAGTATACTTAGACCATGCTGGTGTTGGCTCCATCAGTTACTAGAAAGCAACAGATATGTATGATTACATATATATAAAACATATTTTTCATACATGATCTTTAAGGCTAGACTTGTTGATTCAAAACTTTTGTAAAATATATAAATATACAAGGCCATCTTACATACAATTTCCTATACTTCTGGAAAGCAACTTTAAAACAATGAAAAGAATTCATATTTACTAATCAGCTCCACATTTACTAAATGATAGTTGATCTGTGGTGGTTACTATACTTCTTGTTGATAGCAAACTTTGAAACAGTTTAGAAAAGCAGCAAGTATTAAATAAAAATCTGAGACTTTTTAAACTAGTCTTAATATCCAAAGGTAACACTTTACTCAAAAAAAAATGTATCATCCCAAAAACTAACTAACTATATATATATGTGTGTGTGTGTGTGTGTATATATATGTATATGTATATATGTTTATATATATATGTATATATATGTGTGTGTGTGTGTGTGTGTGAATTGTGTAATTGTAAACATGCCTACCCCAACACACATTTAAAATACAAGTAGGATCACACTACTCTAGTACTTACTGTCTCCTGCTAGCATGAGCTCTTTGACAGCTCCCACCACCACCTGCTGCCCACATATACAGATGCACTTCCATTTTTCACAGCTACACAGTTTTGTATTTGTGGGTGAGTCCTGGTTTGCTTGATGAGTCATGGTTTTTTGAAAACAAAATGTCACCAATACATCATGTTTCGTGCTTACTCCCTTTTTCTTTTGCTACTGTATATGATTATAAAGAGCCCTTTCTCCACATTTCCATCATCCAGAGTGAAATAATTTGAAGGGAAATGTCTGCAGCAAAAGGAACAGCTCTAACTATATATGTGTGTTTGTTCACAATTTTTTATGCACATATATTTCCCCATGCTTACAGATATATACATATAACATTTTTCATACATGAGCTTTAAGACTAGACTTGATTCAAAACTTATGTAAAATATATAAACATACACGACCATTTAACATGCAGTTTCCTATACTTCTATATGCTGTTTATAAGTATAATATATATGAGTATCTATTTTCACATATTTGTGTATTCTGGATACTTACTTGAATTATAAGAATGAAACGCCTGAATCTAAAGGTACATGTGTGCCTACAACTTTGATATTCTGTAAAGTGATTCCAAAATAACTGCAGCACATTCTAATAGCACCCAGGAAGACCGTCCTGACAACACTGTCACTCCTTTTCCCTCTGCCCCTTACAGCTATATGACATTGTGTCTGCTTATATTATTTTACTGCTGATACTATCTTTTCAGTTATTCTTTGGCCATCTGTATGTAACATGATTTATATTCTTTGCAGATCTTTTTATATCCCAAATCTCCATCTTTGCGGGGCTTAAAGGCATATTAAGAGGGGTTTTTAAGCTTTGGGTGGTTTTATTTTTAATCTTTGGCTTGAGTGTACATATATGCAAGTTAGTATGTAAGGACACATGTGGGGACATCAGAGAACAGCCTCTAAGGTTGGTTGTCTTTTACCTTATTGCTGCTCTGTATGTCAAGTTAACAGACCCAAGTTAACAGACAGAGATTATTCTGTCTCCACCTACCACACAGCTTTGAAACTGGGATTACAGAGGCAGGCTAGTATGCCCAGTTTGAGCTCTGGGTATTCAAACGTGAACACTCATGTTTGTATAGGAAGCACTTTTATCTACCGAACCATCTCCTCAGCCCTTATTTTGGATGTTTTAAAACAAGGTCTCCCAGGTTGGCTCCAAATTCATATTCTTCCTGCCTTGGCCTCTACGGTACAGATATTATAACTATATGCCATCATGCCCATTTACTCACTGGCCTTTTGTTTTTAACTGAATAAGTTCTTCAAGGACTTATTTCTAGAACCCCTCAAAAAAGGGAAAAGGCCCTGAGAGATGAACATCTTCCCTAACATTGTGGGGTGAGGGGGAGGGGGAGAAGGGGAGATAAATACCTCCTCTTCTCACTCCAGAATGAGTTTGCTAATCCAAAACAGAATACTGTTTTCTTTTATAAAAGACACAAAACTGTCAGTTTTCTAGACCACTGAAAGATGGTCTACAGCTTTCACAGATTCCTTTTGCAAAGTGACTCACAGATAACTCACTTTCAGTTGTCTCTGGTTCTTTGACAACAGAAAGAGACATCACCACTTGGTAATCCAGTGATCATCCTGGAGTCTAACCTGTACACATGAAGCCAAGTAGTGTTCAATACTTGAGCTTCTCGACCTGTCTTGTCACCTGTAAAATAAGGACAAAAGTCTCTCATTCAAAGGGCAAATCTGAAGATAAAATGGGTGCTTCCAGTTCAAGTAAAGACACATATTCATTTTTAGTTCGTTATTAACTTTTTGAAGAGCATATAGCCAAAAGTCACTTGGAACTCCAATACCTTCATGATTGCATTTACGCAAAGATGAAAATGCTCAGTCTCTTCTCATCCAACAGATAGAGAACAGACATCAGGTAACAGGGGATGGAACTTAAAAGTCCAGACTTTCAAATTTACATTCTTCATAGAGCTATGGTAGCCCTCTTACTCAAATGGCAGTCCTGGTAAGTGGTAAACAGTCTTATGTCCAGATATCTGGAGGAGGAGGAGCTGTCTGGAGAGGGAGAAAATTCCAGGTAGGGTAGCCAGAAGCCCCAGGGCCAATCATGATATTTGAGAAATTCAAATTCTCTGTGAAGCTAACCCAGGGTATACACTGGTTTGGGTTTTGTTTTAACCCTACACTGATACTCAGGGGGTCCTTACAAGGAGCCATCGAAACTCATTTTATTTAGCTGATCCATTCTTTGGTCCTAGGTTTGAAAGGTTCTACTGCAAAGTTACACATGGGGGTGGGAGAGATGGGAAAGCAGCAGCTGGCCCCGCCTGACCTCTCAGTTACTACAAGGCCTTAGCTGGGTTAGTTTGGCTATTCCCAGGTCTCGCCATCCTCCTATGTCTAGTACTGGCATTTGGAATCCGCTCTGGAAGACCCGGCCAGGTGTCACCCTGCTGTGGATTGTTACTTTACTGCAGCCAGACTAGGCCCGAGTTCGGAAACCAGAAGCCACTAAGTCTCAGGGCCGCAAATCTAGGTTCCAAAAGGCTAGCCCGGGTCCCACGTCATCTTGCACAGCTGGGCCACCCAGACCAGCTAGGCTCCTGCTGGTGAACTCGGAACAGGTCCAGACGGATGGCCCTCTGTCCCGTGAGCACTGGACCCCAGGGCACCTTCACTGGCCTGCTAGAGGGATCCTGGGCTCGACTTCCCGCTTTCTCAGGCTCTGAGCTCCGGACCCGCGCGGAGCCTGGGCTGACCAAGCGCACTCCCTCTGTTCCCGGCCCGCAGCCCGATCAACTTGGCCCTGGGTTCAACGGCTCTTTTTTCTCCTTCCCCCCACTTTTCCTGTTCCGTGGGGGGCGCAGTGGAGGCGGGGAGGCAGCGGGGGAAGGGGGCAGCCGGGAGGGGGGAGGGGACCGGAGAGGGAGGCAACGCGGGGCGGGGAAAGAGGAAGAGCCGGAGATGCTCGCGCTTAAAACCGAAAATAAACAACGTCCTCCGGCTGCGGCCTCGTGTCTGCCCGACCGCGCAGGGGCCTGGCCGGGCCACACTTACCGGTCCGCAGCGGCGTGCAGGCCCTGGTCCCCTGTACACGCAGCGACTCTTCTCTGCGCGCTGTTCCCACCGGAGGAGCGCAGCGTACCGCTAGTGTTCAAAACGCCCGCGCGCGTCCTGATTGGCGGGCCGGCCCAAGACAGGCCTCGCCGATCTTCCTTTTTTCTTCTTTTAATAGCTGGATTCGGAGCGGGGGAATCCTTGCCGAGGGGTGTCAGGCATAGACGGAGGGATCTGGACCCGAAAGTTAATCGGAGCGAAACAAGACCGGCGCAGGAGACCTGCCCGGCCGGCCGCGATAGGACGCAGCTACAGCTAGGGGGCGGGCGGTGCGCACGCGTCCCGCGGCGCTGGCTGTCACCGCGATGGGTGGCGAGCGAAGCGAGCGGGATCGGGAGCGTGCCCTGCGCGGGAGACAGCGGGACCCCGGATGCGACAGGCCCCGCGCGCGCCTCCCCCTGGGCGCCTCTGGGAAGCTTTTCCCGCGCGACTGGGGACCGCGTGCATGGGACTCGGGGGCGCGCCTGAGGGCGGAGATGGGCGTGGAGCGGAGATGGGCCGGGGGCGGCGCGTGGGTCGCGAGGTGCCTCCTAGCTGAATGGGCTGGGGGCGGCGCTTCTCACCTCTCTTGTCACAGTAAAGCCACCGCTGAGAGAGAAAGTCAGCGGGAGCATGGGTCGCAGGTTCGTGGTCACTGCGAGGATTCGGCGCGCGGGCCGCCCACGCCAAGTGAGGGTTTTCTCGGTGCAGTTCCTGCGATCCTGGAGACCCAGGTCTGCGAGCTACGCACGGGCTTTGGTGACCATGGTGTTGATGCTAGAGAGGATCGCGCAGAGAGGGCCGCAGCCGAGTCCTGGACCAGGTAGGAAAGGCCCTCCGAAGCTGCACGCACAGGTGCTGTGGTTCCGCGTGCTTCTGTGCATCTGCCCCACGAGGTAGAAGGAGGACGTGTCCGGGCGGGGACTTCAGGTGGGGGAGGGGAGAGGTCGCTTTTCCACTTCGGCTTAGTTCCTGGAAGATGGAGTTTTCTCTCACTGTTAGTCTGAAGGGGTCGGCTTCACCGACCTCCTGAATCCTGCAAGAAGCTTAAGAGTATTTCTACACCTACTTGCTATCTTAGAATGAGTGGCTCCTACAGTTCCTCCTTATAAGTTAGGAAATTGCAGGCATATATGTGTACACATTACCCTTGGTAAGGTGGTTTGTTTTCTAGAGCTCTGAATTTCGCCCTGGAGTGTCGTAGAGGGGAATACCTACTAAAGGTCTTGTTTTCTAAGGGGTTACTTATTTCGTTCCCATCCACCAGACCTACTTGCAGGAGTAGCAGAAAGGGGTGAGGGGAGAGATTGATTGTGAGGGGCAGCAGGAGCAAAATTTGACTTCCTAAAATAGGAAGACAACAACGAGCCACGGTTTTAAATATAATCAATAGCTGCTACACAATAGCAAGCACTCAATTCTCAAAGATTTCTCGGCCCGTATAGACTTGGCTGCCATAGAGGTGAACACTTCTTACTGGCTGGCCTAAATTCATTGAAACTGTTTTGTACAGTGCTCTCTCGATGCAGGATTAGAATTTATGCCTGCGGTCCCGGAGGAGTCAGAAGTAGTAATATTTTAAGAATAACAGACCACAATTAACATAGGTTTTAAATGAGGCCTAGTACTTGAAAAATAGAATCTGTGGTACGTTTTGTATGTTCGGTGATCTGGAAAACTGAAAGGAAAAAAAAAGTACGTACATATAGTGTGCAAAAATCTTAGAGAATGTGGGGTTCCAAAAGTGAGCCCCCCATCCCCTGGAAAAGTTTTTTTTTTTTTAAATCGCAGTATCAGTTATCTTTTAGGTATGGAAATGTAAAACTATTAACACTCCACAGGAGGGCTAGAGAAGCTGGAGCAGTGGCCTGGACCATAAAGAAAATGAAAGAACAAAAGGAAAACTCTTAAATTTTGTTTGTTTGGTCGGTTTTGTTTATTTATTTGTTTATTTTTCAAGATGAGAGTTTCTCTATGTAGCCCTGGCTGTCCTGGAACTCGATCTGTAGGCCAGGCTGTGCACAAACTCAAAGATCCACCTCTGTCAGAGTCCCCAGTGCTGGGATTAAAGGGATTTGAAATTTCATTTTCCCAAAAGTTAGTAGAACATATAAAGGATTTTGTGACTTGTTGCTAGCTTTGATTTTAGTTCATTTATAAACATTCACCGGATCCGAGTCATCCTCCTTAATGGTGATTTTTTTTCTGCCCAGCATACAACATCTAGCCTTTGTGATATGTACGACTGAGTATAGCTGTTAATGTTAAGCTCTATTAAAAAGCTGTTTCATTACTCTAGTTAATATTTCTCCCTATATAATTATTTTATACAAGTAATTTGGTACCTTTGGGAATCTGTGGTTAGGAAGTAGAAATTTTAAGCATATGTAAATTGTATATTTTTAGGAATATAAAATACAATGTTGTAGGCCCTTAAAGTTACAGAAAGGGCTGGAGCTATATTCCTAACAAGTACAGAATCCTGGGTCCTATCCCCAAGAGGCAGAGTTGCTGGATATGGTGGCACTTTCTTGAAATTCCAGCACTGGAGGGACTGGGGACCGACTGGTAATAGAGGCGGGGGATCTGGGGCTCAAGGTAATCCTTTATTACATACGGAATTCAAGGGCTATTTGAAACAAAAGTGAAACACAAAGTTAAAATGTCAACTTAGAAGTCGTAGTGCAGAATACGCACTAGGCAGAATATATGGAATAATAAAAATAGGTCTGTTGAAAGAAACCATTTATGGTCACAAGTAAAAATCACTTTTGAGGAATTATGTGTAAAATTATCTAGAAGTGTTTCATTGTGTAACAGGCCCAATTATCAACAAGTATCTGATAATAGAACATACAGCATGGATAAAATGCGTGCTAAAATCTGTCCAGTTCCCCAGTTTTCTATTTGAAACTAAGCATGTAATAGAAGTATTTGAAGTGTTAATCACCAGCGTTTTTATAATTATGTACCTCATATTTGTATGTTATACCACAGTTGTATTGACTTATGTGGTGCTCCTTATGTTGGCTCAGGTTGTTGAGCTGCACGTTTTAGATATTCCTTACACAGATTATTGATGTTAGATATCAGTATTTCAACGTTTTTGAAAGTTTCTCTTGATGCTTTCATTAGAACTTTTTATCCCTATGACTGAAAACATGTATGATAAAATTCTGAGGGAATTAGTAGCCAGTAGTGGTCTGCAAATGGCACTGGGTTCGTTCTCCAGTACCAGTCCACATTTCTGTTCAACATTACAAGTTCTCCTCTACCAAATACCCTTCGCTCTTTAAGAACTCTCTGTAGCAACTGCTCCTTCTCCTCCTCTTCCTCCCCTCCCCTCCCCCCAGTTTGCCATGCCTTGCATAAACATGCATTGACATAAACCAATATTTCAATATGTACCTGATCCCAATTGATGCTATGTTCTACATAAAAAAAAAAAAAAACCGCCTCCTTTTTTGAGTTTTAAGACATCATTGTCATCCTAGTGTAGAAAGGGGATAGCCTACCACTGACTGGGTCTCTAATATTTCACAGATCTGCCATTTCATTTCTAGTGATTAATTGCTAGAATCACTGTGATGAAAATAAACTCCACCATTATTCTGAACATTAGGATCATTCTTGTTTATAGAGTAATATGAATCATCAAAAAATATTTTCTAATAGCAAAGCTGAACATTTGGACCAGTGTTTTCACTCCACAAAAGATGTCTCTTAAGCCTGGTGTGATGGTTTATATCTAAAATACCAGAGTTCAAAAGGCAGAGACAAGTGGATCTCTGTGAGTTTGAGGCTAGCCTGGTCTACAGAGGTAGTTCCAGGACAGCCATGGCTACACAAAGAAACCTTGTCTCAAAAATAAATAAATAAATAAATAAATAAATAAATAAATAAATAAATAAATAAATAAAACAAAACACCTCTCTTTTTCCTTCACATTACAGTACCCTAGGCTACCTTAAAGTGAAACCCTTCCTTAGCTAGAATTCTCTGGACTATCTGTGTGGTTTGTCCCAGCCTGGAAGTTTCTGTAATACTGTGTTTCTGAACTCTGAATTATGTAAATAATGAGTATTGTTTCATTTCTTTAAATATAAAATTTTTATAGTACTAAGTATGAATTTTCTCTAATTTTAGATTTCTACATACCTGATCTCTAATGTGGCCTTTTACAAGCACATAACAGACAAGAAAAACAATTTTTAGACAGGATCTCATGTATTTAGCTTAGACAGGTTTTGAAATAAGAATCTGAACACCTCCTGGGTGCTTGGATTACTGGCAACAGGCCACCAGACCTTGTTTATATAGTTCTGGGGACCAAACCCAGGGTACTTTGTGAACTAAGCTGTATCCCCAGCCAATTTTGTACCACAGGATGAGATCGATATAAATGCTTACACTGTACTATATTCCGCTGTTCTGTGTAGATACCACCCTAAGGAAAGAAAATATCTGATGAAAACCAGTTCAGGAAGAATGAAAGTTGCCTTATATTATAGCTATATAGTGTTAATTTGTAGTTCAACTATAATCTGGAATGAGATGATTGTTAGGTTTAGGAGTAGGGCTGCCCCACACTTTGAGACAGGGTCTCCCAATGAATTGACTGTGTAGAGCAGTCTAACCTCCAACCTACCTACCTCTGCCTCCCAAGTGCTACAATTAAAGATGTTTGTTTGATTTCAAGGCAGTTTCCCTATGTGGCACAGATTGACCTGGATTCTCTGTTCTCCTGGGTTAGTCATTGGGAGAGTGCAGATGCGTGTGTGCTCTCTGACTGACATAGTTAATATATTTAATACAATGTAAAATAGTTACTTAAATGTAGGTATTTTTTTTATTGGGTTTTGGTTTTGTTTCTTTGAGATAGAGTCTCACTATACCCTTGGGTGCCTGAAATTTCCTGTATAAACTGGACTGGCCTTGAATGCATGGAGACATGCCTACCTCTGCCAAGGGCTAGAATTAAAGGTCTGTGCCACCATGCTCCACACTCCCCAAAGTTAGCAATTTTAAAAGTGAGATTCAATGTAATAAACAATTTTGTAATGATTTCCTTAGACTGGGAGCCATGGGGGATCTTCATCATCTTCAACAGACTTTTGAGTTTTACAAAGTAGTCTCACCTGGTATCACTAGTAAGCACATTTCATTGTCAAAGCCCATCCCCATAAAAATTGCACACCAGCGATGAATTAAGAGTGTTATGTGAGTGAAGAACTGAGTTGTGGGGAGTCTTGCCCCCATAAAGATGGCTTTCAGGTCTGGGAAAGCTGGCCAGGGCTGTGACCTGAGGCTTTAACTGTAATTGTGCTGGCTCATTTAAGATTTAAGGAAAGGATACTTGCTGTTCTGACCCATCTCTGAAGCCCTGGGATGATGGGTCCCATCTTAGCATTGGCATCAGCCCTGTCATCTTTCTCTTTACTCACCCTCACCCAACCATGCCTGCTACACGCATACTGAAGTATTTGAATGACTTCAGACTGAGAATCACTGGTTGACAGGGCTAATCTCTTAGAGGTTTGTTGGGCCTCCTGAGGCCCCAAGAGCACCAATGGGTGTCGGAGGAGCTCTACACAGCTCAGATATTGGTCCCTGCATCCCTCAGCTCCTACCACCTTCCCTGACTCCTTCCTCTCAACCTTCCCGGTTCCTAGAGATGATGCTGATTTAGTGGGCTGCCAAAGCAAGACCAGATAACCAGAACTTAGACCCTAGATCCACCTATCACCACTTGCTGCTCAGGCACTCCTTCCAAGTCTTTTATAGTCTCCTCTGGACCGGTTCCCTCCCCAGGGCGACATCCACAGATAAGGTATATTCAGATACCAGCAGTGTAGGTGTTAGCGGCCTTTCAGGAAAAGGCTTTCACAGGACACTTAAGGAGTTGTATCCAGCAGAGTCAGACTACCATAGATTCAGATGTGACAGGAGATCATATCTGTGTCACCAACTCTGCTGTTTTTGGAGGGGTGATGGTGGGAAAGAGTAAATCAGCTTTATTTAGAACAGCCAAGGATGCCGCACTTCGAAGATTCCCAGCCAGGTTCTATGGAGTCCTGGCCTCTACTTCTACATCTGAAGTGCAGCATGCCTTCTAGAGGCAAACAGTAATTTTCCAGCAACCTCTCCTTCTTTTTGTAGTGCACAGCTCCCTCATTAGCGGGAGATCTTAAAATTACTAATCAAAACTGAACACCACTTCACCAGTCAAAGCAAGTCCCACTTCTAGGATGGCAGGCAAAATGCAGCCCAAGAGAACTTGTGAGAAAAAAAAATGTCCTAAAAGTATCCTCCAACTTCAGACTTCAACAGATCCACCAAATCAAAATTTGTGCTATGTCAGTGTAATCAGCAAGCCCAGGTGAACTTAAGATTGTTGGTGCTACCAAATATCAATGTCATCTTGAAGAAGGGCCCCAGAACAGTCACTGTGTTTCAACAAAACCATGATCAGAAGAGAAAGTGGTAAAGTGGGAAGATTAAAATATTAATCTTGCTATAAGATTGGAATCTCCAAAGCATCACAATCATTTTTAGACAGCTTTACTTTTCAATTAGGGAATGTATATTGGTTCTGCTTATGAAAACGTAAAACATTTTACCACAGAGGGCTTTTTAATTCTTCTTCAACACATGGTCGATTCCCATCCCTTGCCACCAAATCACCTTCTTGCAACTAGCTCAAATGATTACAGAACCCAATAAAAACCAGGAGATTTGAGATGGAGCTGTGGGTGCACTAGCTACAGGCTCTGCCACTGGAAAACTCCCCAACCCCCAAGGGGAATTGGGTTCAAGAAAGAGCTACTTCGTAGACGTTTAGAATTGTCTGAATAAAGTTAGCTAATCTCTTATGTAAATTGAAACTAAGAAAACTGCACAAAGTTCTCTCCCTTGTGTTTGCTTTCTTCGTGGAAGCATGCAAGAAACCAGCAGGTGGGAGGTGGGGGACCGGGTACAGTACAGCAGCAGCAGACTCGGCTGTTCCTGTGGATTCCTCTGGCTCACCCTCCTGGAACTCTAGTCCTGCAGGTCTTTGATGGACCTCAGTATAACACCTGAGATGGATTCTGGGTATGATTTGGATATATAGGCCAACATTGCTTATTTAAAATCTGATTTTTGCTTAACTGTTTTTTAAATGTGGGGAAGATGTTTATAGTTTAGAGTTAAGCATATTTTGGACTCCAAGTAGGAGAATAACTGAAAATCAAAGAAGGAATCATTTCACAAAAAGATACCTTTTAGCATTTGCAGAGGGGAAAGAATCTCAAGAGATACCAGATTTGTATAATCCGAGGTTATGTTACGAGGGGAAGACATAATGGGCTATTTTAAAGCGTACAGTGTCCGATTGAAAATTCTGTATAGAAAACCCATAATAAAATTATCTGCTCAAAATTCTGTTATACTTCACTTTGTTTAAACAAGATGAATAAGTCTCTCTCCATATACATATGAATAAGGGTTTCATTTTACTTTATTATCTAAACCAGACTTTGAGTAACCTAAAATGCTGTTTTTTATTTTAAAAGGAGGGAAGGAAAATACAAGGGTTTCAGTGGTTTAAATTATTTATTTAAATGAAAAGCCTATAGTAAAATATTACCATAACATGATGAAGCTGACCATCAAAAGACCGGGCCTTTGTGTGTCTGTAGAAGCACAGAAATGGGTGGGGAGCGGGGGAGGTGAATAACTTGAGCTGGAAGAAAATGCAGTTGTAAGAAGCCCCAAGTTAGGGTACCTTTTGAGTGCAATCATAGTTTCTTCTTGGCCTTACCAGGTGTCCCCCTCTGTCACATTACCGATGGATTCAGAAAAATTGGTGTTTTACTTTCTCTTCTGAGTGCCACTGTTTCCTAGATTTGCTTCTTCTGTTCAGTCGCCAGATCATCTGACTCAGCCTTTGTGTGGTGAGCCTTGCATCTAATTTAAAGACACAGTAGCTATCTGACTTCCTTCAGCTGAAAATCCTCCTCCATAAAAAAAGTAGTTTCTTTTTATTTTGAAAGAATTAAGAGCCCATGTAATGTGAAATACTTTGAATTTTACACACCAAGTTGTTACAGCAGAATATGTTCTATGTAATACCACATTCCTTTAAAAGAAGCACATTCAGTCATTCTTCCAAAAAAATTATTGGAAGTATATTTTCTCTCAGAAGTGATTTTGAGGAGCTTACTAGAGAAATCTGAACTGCATTACCTCATCTTAGTGTTCTTATGGTTTTGAAATTTTACTGTCTTGTCTTGTGTTTAAAGATGAAGGCTCAGATAAATATCACAACCTGTAAAATGTCATTGGTTAATAATTTCTATATTACTGACGTTGTTTGCTTCTGGACTTAGGAGCAAACATACACACATTATTTCATTTTCTGGTACTTTGAGGTGGAGTCACTCTCATTCTGTAACCCAGGCTGGCCTGGTACTCACAGCCATCCTCAGCCTCCTAAGTGCTGGCATGGACGATGTGTATCACCGTGCTCAGGGGTCCACACATTTTTAATCTCCTTAAGTCACTCAGCATGAGTCTCAATGTCCTAGTAAATATTTACTGATTCAGTGGGAAAGTTCAAAACACAAGGCAATATAATAATTGCTGAAGTTCTTATGCTCTCCCAAGTCTCTGCATTTCACAAATTTAAGCTGAAATCGCTCATGAATATAAATTACTTGTTTCTGCTTTGATTTAAAAGCAGCAGGTGAGAGGCTCTACGCTAACACAGTTTGAACAGTCTGAAGCAGAGGAACAGTCTGAAGCAGTGTTCACACAGCCTGGGATCAAATTTGTTTCCTTTTTACTTCCTAAGCTGTTGTGATTTTGGAGCATCAGAGATTTCTCCACTTCCATTTTGTTTCTAGCTGTAAGCCTGAGGCAGCAGTTTACGATATTTATGTAATGACAGGTAGAAGTAGGTAGAGGATGTCAATCTCTCTGCAAACATCCAAGTAAGATACATCTAACAATCAAGTCCTAGCCAAATCCAACATAAGATGCCATATGAAAGTTAGTGTAAAGTCGCCTGCTTCTGAATCTACAACTGCATAGATCCCCTGTATGAAAGCATATAGGGTACAATTGTATGTACTATCTGGATAATAATATCTATAATTTTCTGTAGTAGAAAATCAGTGTAGTTGTGAAAACCAAAAGTATTGTTATTAATCTATCTTTGATCTCAAACAATTTCAGTGACCTGGTATAGTGATTTCTACAGAAAGCACTGGTGATTATTGGACTTCTAACCCCTGCAACTTACTCACAAAAAGTTTTTAAATATTGCTTTAAAAGTGTGTGGGGGGTATTGAAGCCATTTTTAAACCCCTCAAAATTTCTGGAATGTGAAAGTTAATATTTTTGAGTCATTTATGATAACTCATAACTCCTTTGAAGGAGTTATCCAGAATTGGAATTCCAGACACACAAATGCAGAACACACCATTCTTCCTTCCAGTTAGCAATCAGAGGGCAACACTTGTTTTTAAAGAAAAATCTACTCCATAAGGGACTTTATAAAGGGGGTAGGTGTAAACCAGTATCAGTGATAAACTCTTGGTTCCCCTGTTTAGCCTAGTTTTCCCAGGGTGAACATCGGTTATGAATTTTCACTTGAAATACACTCAAAGGAAAAGTGGTAGGCTACAGAGCAGAGGAAGCATTGGATACAGTGACTCACCTCAGAATCACTTTCCATAATCTAATAACTAGTTTTTCTCGGAATGTTATTTTTTTTAGAACACAGGTACTTTTGTGACCACAGTGATCCCTTTAGATGGTTGAATCCCCAAAAAGGGAATCACAGCTATTAGAAGGGAGTTTACCTATAGGTCCTTATAACTTCTGCAGGAATATACAGTTATGAATAAGGGTAAAGAGGAAATTGACATTAATGGCCTTCATCATTAACATGAGAGAACATGTATGTGTTCCAAAATAATAATTTGTATTTATTGAAAACCCACTATATACCTGGATCTTCACAGACTATCCATTTCTCCCCAAAATGACCTTTTCTAGGTAAATTTTATTTTCTTTACAGACCTCAAGAAGTTTACATAATTTACTTAAACCTGAGGAGAGAGAACAAAGCCTCAGAAAATTTACATAGTTTATTTAAACTAAACCCAGCTTGCTTGGTAGTAGCCTATATTCCCAGCAGTTGGAGAGGCTGAAGCAGGGCCAACCTGGGGTATAAGGTGAGACACACACACACACACACACACTCTCTCTCTCTCTCTCTCTCTCTCTCTCTCACACACACACACACACACACACACACATTTGAATTCGTGGAGCTGGAAAATGAGGGGTCGGTTCTCTGTCTCTGTAGTTTTGTGCCCACAGGATGATTGACATTCTCACCACACACATATGTGAAGTCAAAATAGCTGTGGCCGGCCGTATAAAGAATATGGAGAGAGAAAATTATTTTAAAAATCTACAGGAAATAATGCCAGGCCTTTAATTCTGGCACTCAGGAGGCAGAAAGCAGGCAGAGCTCTCTGAGTTTTTGTTGAGTTCCAGGAGTGGAAAAAAGGGCCATTGCCTTTCCAGTGAGGACTGCCTTATTTAATCTTCCCTTTTGTCTAGTACTGGTAATTCTGCTCAAAGCGTGTTCTTCCTGCCTCACAAGATTGCAAGTTTCTAATGAACAATTTAAACGTGTGCAATTGGATATGCAGTAGTTCCTAACGTTTATGCGCAGCATATCAACACAATCAAACTTACAACAGCCCCCATAGAATAGAAATACTTTATAAACAGATTGCCGTCCGATGAATTCACCCCCTCACCTTTTTACATTTTGTACAGAATCCTAGCACTGATATACCGCAGCATCAGAAATGTTTCTGAAAAATCCCTCGCCAAGATTCAGGTTTCATACTGGGTGTAGTATCCTCCAAAATGAGTTGTTTAAGCTAGGGTTGTTGGGATCTCAGCTTGGCAAGGATGTAACTCTTTCTTCTGAGTAAAGAGGACACCATTTTTTCTAAGAGGTTAAATACCTTAAGTTTCAATTTGGCGATGAAAATTACTCTCCTTCGTTTTTCTAAAACCTGGATGTTGCACTGGGGAGGAAGGAGAGATTTCGAGCTGGTGGAAAATGGGCTAGTTCACTTTCTCAAAAGACACGTGTGTGCTTCGTTGGTGTACCCGCCCGGAAGGAACCCAAGGGGTGGCCAGGAATGGGGGAGGGGTGTCAGCTTGGGTAGCAGGTGGGGGCTGTCCGATCCTTTAGCGCTGCTTCAACCCCCAGCTCTCCACAGTCCATGCTCCATCCCCTTCCCCGATCCCGGGGGTGGGCAACAGTGGCTTCAGGGATGTCCAATTCATGCTAAATTCAGGGCAAATAGCGCCACCTATAGCGGGCTGTGGAGCTAGGTCAGGAGCAGAGCGTGGTTCGCCCCCCATCCTCAGAGGAAGGAAGGAGGGCCCCACTGGTCACACGACTGGGCGACTGGGCGGGCACTGGATCTCCGCGAGGAAGGCAGACTCGGGGAGAGCGATCTGGAGCAGCATGGAGCCCTCTGCAGACAGACTAGCCAGGGCGGCGGCTCAGGGCCGTGAGCACGAGGTGCGGGCACTGCTGGAAGCCGGGGCTTCGCCCAACGCCCCGAACTCTTTTGGTCGTACCCCGATTCAGGTAGGCAAGGAGTATCTCATCTGCACTGGGATAACTTTAGTTCAGAAAGAGCTAACATTCAATTACCATTTGAAATGCATCCCCCAGATTTTTTGTTTGTTTTTGTTGTTGCTGCTGCCCTCCCCGTCCCCCATTAAACTAACTTGTTACAGTGTAACCATTTTGGCATCGAGTTTTCAATGTCTTATTATTGAGAATTCTTATTTCTCCCATTTACTGTCAGTAGGTTAGTTCTGCTTTTGCTTTTACCAGCTTACTAAGTTTCAACCTAAAAGGAGCCCAAGTAATATCTATGCGTAACCATCGTTTCTAACTTTAACAAAGAAAATTCCTGTGAAACAAATGTGCATTCCAGAAGCCTGTGCATAATAAGGTGAAGAAAAGTAACACCAGTTGGAACTTGACTAAAAAGGCTGGACTGTGCCTTCTGAAGCTGCAACATAGAATCTATTTTACACACTTTAAATTACAGAATAAAAATAAATAAACGAGTTTCGGACCTTGAGATCACTTGCAAGTCAAGGATGGAAACATTTTAGATTCTAGACAGGTTGGGTGGTCGTACAAGATAAATGTGAGCCCTTTAAAATAGTGTGTCTGTAGTCTACAGTTTAGCATTTGGAGTGTTACCAGTGGCTGAGGAGTTTGCCCTTGGAGTCCTAAAATATGTACGAGAGGACCTTATTTATTGAATGCAGATAAGTAAAAGAAAGTCAGGTTGATAGTTTTAATAACTATTTAGTAAGGGGGAAAGTATGGTTCAGAACCATAAACAACTTAGTGTTTGAGACGGAAATACTTAGTTGAAAGAGGGGGGAGAGAGGGAAGGAAAGGAAAGGAAAGGAAAGGAAAGGAAAGGAAAGGAAAGGAAAAAAGCAGGGCTATGAAGGTATACACCTCTTTAATCCCAGAATCAGGAGACAGAGGCAGAGTAATCTTTCAGCTTTAGATCAGCAGGGATGACCTATACAGAGAAAACCCTGTATAGAAATGCCTCCCCCAAAAAGGAAGAGAAAAAAAAGGGAAAAAGCAACAAAAATTCAAGATACTTTCTTAAAAAGATTTAGTATTCATTTTATTTTGCCGTTTCATCTTTTCCATACAATAAAAGATGTGAGCAATTTTTAAAACCAATTTTATGAGCAAGATGGAGGTCTTCAACACACATGTGGTGCACACAATAGTGTTACATTCTCCTTTCTGTATTTCCCTTACAGTTTTCCTGAAACCTAAGTTAGTTTTACTTTCTTCAGAGAATGATTCAGCAATACTAGTGCAATTGATTATATATATGTGTGTGTGTGTGTATAGATAGATAGATAAATAGATGGATAGATAGATAGATAGATAGATAGATAGAGAAATTTATATTTAAAATCACACAAAATGCTGAGTGACTGTGTCCACTGCCTTCTCTCTCTCCTCCACTCCAACAGCACTGAATATGAGATGTTTGAAGTTGCAAAGCAATCTGTGGCCAACAAAAACTATGTTGGATGAGGTGATGACACTTCAGCCCTCTACACTTGGACACACACACAGACACACACACACACACACACACACACACATGAGAGGGGGGAGGGAAAGATGGGGGTGAGAGAGAAAGGAAGGGGGAGGGATGGAGGGAGGTTGGGTGGTGACTCCAAAAGGATGACCAAGTTGAGAGAGCAAATTGATTAAATGTTCCTCTTGGGAGCCGAAGGTTCCTGAAGGCTTATCAAGGTCCACTCTTCAAGCTTATTCTAGTGGCAAACTTCTTGGCCATCCATGTGGATTGTTTGTTTGTTTGTTTTTTTGTAATGTTGTATTCAAGACTGTTGTTGCTAATATGATTCTTGAAAGACTCCTGAGGCTAAAACTTTCAACAGGAGAGGAGGAGATAGCAGCTGAAGCTGTGGGTAAACAAAAGCAGTAGCATAAGAGTAAGACTTGTTCCAGAGGCTACTTGCCAGAGCTTGATCGTTATTATACATACACTGGGCAAAAGTAACAATGCCTCAATTACATTAGCATAACATTGTCCTTAAAGTCCTGTAGTCGAGGTACAGATTCCAAGCCTATGGTCAAGTTTATTCTAGTATGAACATAAGTTTCTTTATTCTTAGCCCTAGATAAAATTAGTTCAAAAACTGTGGGTTCTCTGTACAAAGAGGTGCTTGGGGCTTTCTTATTTTCTCCAAAGCAAATTCTGCCTATTTTATTGCCAAGTCAACTTTACAGAGTTTTACATTTTTTATTGCACCGATTTATTTATTTAGTTGAAAGGGTGCTGTGTGTGCCGGTCAGTGGACAACTTGTGGGATGTAGTTCCCTCTTCCCACCATATAAGTCTGGAAAATGGACAGTCAGGCTTTTCAGCAAAGCCTTTTATATGCAGAGCCATCTTGTATACCCTAAAAGAGCCTTTAAAAGTTGCCATTGTAAGTCAAACAACTTGGAAAAAATTTTATGTGACAGTTACTACAATATGACCTTATTCATGTTTTGAAACTGCAATCAGGTGACTTGAAGTTACCATTCCCATTGCTACTGTGAGCATGACTTCCAGCCTCAAGTCAAGCTCCCAGTTGAGCAGCAGAACTACTACTTATATAGTTGGCTTCTTTATTATTCTTTATTATTATTTGTGTATAGGTGTTTTACCTGAATGTGTATCTGCAACACATGCATGTCTGATGTCCACCCAAGGCCAGAAAGTATGAGATCCCCCAGAACTGGAGTCCGTACTCATAACAAATAGTTATGCATCTTTGTGGTGATTGTGAATTCCATTTCAAAATGACTCTCTGGTAGATGGAGGGAGCTAAGAAGGTTGAGCTTTTGCTTCTCATGCACGAAGCATGGTGTTGAGTCCAGCCCAGTCCTTAATGGGAATGGCTTTATTTGTTGTTGTTGTTGTTGTTGTTGTTGTTGAGAGGGGTTTTCTTTGTAGCCTTGGAATCAAGAGCAGACCTGTAATCACAGTTACTTGGAAAGAGGATTGTGCTAGGAGGATTGACAGTCCAAAGCTAGCCTTTCTTTCATTTTTTTTATAGACATCAGCTATTTTATTACTGTGGAAAATATCAGACAGAAATGACTTAAAGGTAGCGTTTACCAGTCTGGGGTCAGGGGTTCCCTTGCTCCCAGGCCTGTGTGAGAGGAGACATCATAGTTGAAGGGAATAGCAAAGGGAAGAACAACTCCTCTCATGGTAGACGGAATGCAGGGAGGAGCAAGAACAGAGAGTGCTGGGTGTATTTACCCCCACTAGTCCCCGTCTTCCACTATGTACATCTACCCTATGTAACCTTGAAAAATAGCATTTTACTAAACGTAGCAAAATTATCTAAACCAATAATCTATACCAATACATTTTTCATAAGATATGTCTTTTTTATATTAATAATCTCTTTTATTAAAGGACTGTTATAGCACAGCCAACAACTAATCAGACCATATAATATATCGATTAGTCATAGCTTCTTCTACTTTTTGTGAGATTACTTCTCTTTTGTCAATTAATTGTTGAGAGAAATTAGGATTTACATCTCTCTTGAGAATATTAAACAGAGACTTAAATTCTTTAGTGGAGAGCTTAAAATAAGATCTTAGCCAGTTAGCATCTCCTAGAGACTTTTGAAAATAATATGAATTAAGTAAGCTCTCTCTTTTTTTTTCAGACCCTTTATCTGTTTTTTTTAAAATGAGTATTTTACGTATTTACCTTTCAATGTTATCTCCTCTCCCATTCTCCCCCAAAATTCCTTATCCCATACCCCCTCCTCCTTTTTTTATGAGGGTGTGCTCCAAACAGCCTCCCAGTCCCATCTCCCTGCTCTCGAATTCCCCAACACTAGGGAATCCAGACTTTCATGACCATGACCATGGCCCTCCACTTTCACTGATGTCTGACCAGGCTACCCTCAATTACCTATACAGGTGGAGACATGAGTCCCTCTCTTTGTGCTCTTGGGCTGGAGGTTTAGACTTTGGGAGCTCTGGTTGAATCTTTTGATACTCCTTCTAGAAAGGACCAAAGCACCCACACTTTGGTCTTCCTTCTTCTTGAGTTTCATGTGGTCTATGTGTTGTGTCTTAGGTATTGTGAGCTTTTCTGCTAATATCCACTTATCAGTGAGTGCATACCTTGTATGTTCTTTTGAGATTGGGTCACCTCACTCAGGATGATATTTTCCACAAAGCTAGCCTTTCAAAATTTAAACTTGAGGAGTGTTTTGTTTTCTTATTACTGTTCTAACAAATTATAAATTTTCCTTTTATGTAAAATAGATTTTTCTCATATAACAAATCCTGATTACAGTCTCCCTCCTAGTCCTTCCCCACCTCCCCTCTTTTAGTTTGTAAGAGACAGGGGGGATCTCGTGCAGTGTAGTCTGGCTTCCAACATGAACCTTAGCTAAGGGTAGCTTTGAAATTCTGATCCCCCTGCCTCTACTTACTGGGTGCTGAGAATACAGGTATGCAGGGTTCATGCAGTGTTGGAGTTTCTTTCATATGCTAGGTCTTATAGGTGCTTTTACAGTCAACATGAGAAACTAGAATAATTTGGAAAGAGGGTACCTTAATTAAGAAAATATATCCACCATATTGGCCTGTAGGCAAGTCCTGGGGGGGGGTCATTTTCTTGATTTCTGATTGATGTGGGAGGATCCAACTCAGTGTGGGCAATGCGACCCTTAGTTGGTTTGCAAAAAAAGCAAGCTGAGCAAGCCATTGAGAGCATCCCTCCATTGTCTGCTTCAGTTCCTCCCTGCAGGTTCCTGTACCGCTTAGATTCCTGACCTGCCTTCCCTCAGTGATGAACTGTGATACCCTTTCTTCCCCAGGATATTTTTGCTCATGGTCTCTATAGCAGCAATATAAAGAAAACTAAAACACCAGGCAAGCATTCCACCAAAGGAGCCAGTTAGCACACATTTAATGACTAAAACAAACACAAAGTTATCATTATGTAATTATAGGAGCCGGATGTCTAAAATGAATCCAGAGGGATTCATTCCTTTAGAAGGCTAAAAGCCAGAATGGGCTTTCTTTTTCCTAGCTTAGTGGCTATCATTGGCCCAGGATGCCCACATCTTCTTTCTGACCTCTGTGTCCCTGCTTATATCTTCTCTGTGACAAGACATCTATGGAACCCTTGAACATATTCTGATAGGCTAGAGTGGATGGGAATTCAGGGAGCCTGGGTTTGCACACTTGGATAATGTGCCTCAAGAGCCTTAATATAGTGCTATGACTTTCCTCTCTAGTCACAGTTCAAAGGACCAATAATTAAAGATGTGAAGGGGACATTATTATTTCAGGGACAAGCTTTCTTATTTTATACTTAAAGGGATTGAAGTATAACATTACAGGAAGACAAGGTTAACAAAAAATTTATGAGAATTCTGGTTGTCTTTTTTTTTTCCCAACCACTTTTTAGTAATTTCCACACAATCCCAGTTCGTCTCAAATAAGTCAAGTGCGGTGTGTCTATGTCCCTGGCGATGTTCTACAAGGGTTTGAGCATCAGTAAATCTTAGGAAATACACTGTTAACCTGTGTGTAAGAAGAATTCCGAGGCGGGACTGGGAGCCTTTAAGGGGTAGAACCTCCTGACTGTGGATGTCTGATCCGGGTAGTTAACAAGGAGGCTTCTTAAGTACGGCTTCTCTTTTGGGTCCTGCCTTCACTCTGGCTGTGATCCCTCTACTCTTTCTTCTGACTTTTCAGGTGATGATGATGGGCAACGTCCAAGTAGCAGCTCTGCTGCTCTTCTACGGTGCAGAATCGAACTGCGCCGACCCTACCACCCTCTCTCGACCGGTGCACGACGCAGCGCGGGAGGGCTTCCTGGACACGCTGGTGGTGTTGCACCAGGCAGGGGCGCGTCTAGATGTGCGCGATGCCTGGGGTCGCCTGCCGCTCGACTTGGCCGTGGAGCGGGGACATCACGACGTCGTGCGGTATTTGAGTTCCGCGGAGAACGTCGCCCAGGTCGACAGGCATAGCTTCTGCTTAGGCACGCCCAGGTGAGCATGGCTGGTCTAAGGGCTTCTCAAACCCAGAAAAAGAAGATGCAATCCAAATGAGCCTGAGAACATGGACACTGTCCCATAAATTCCCATTTTACCCACCCACTTATTCCTGCTCAAGGCCTAGGCTGGGTACCAGGAGGGCAGGAGGGCCCAGTCTAGCATTCGGTTCTGCACACATCGGTAGAGCAGTAGTAGCAGAGCCTCGCTGTCATGCCACGGTATTGCAGCTTCTTAACCCTGCCTGGTGAAATGATTCCAGTTTCTAAGCCAAGTTACTCTACACCCTGTCCTTCAGCTCCTACGCAGCAAATTTGTAAACCTTGGCCTTCGCAATGGAAAGTTTTCTAGGCCCTCTCCAGGGCGTTTTTGAGGGTGATCCCCTCCAAAGAGAGGAGGCTCCGTCCTTTCCCATCTTCCCAAGGTTACATTTTTGGGCTGGATGTGGCCCAGCTGTTAAGAGTGCTCTGCTCTTCCAGAATTTGATTCCCAGCACCTACTTCAGGCAGCTTATATCAGCCTGCAGTTTCGGCTCCAGGGGATTCAATGTCTGTAGCTTCTGTGAGCACCGCGCAAGCGGTGTATACACATAGTTAATAAAACCTAAGTGTCCCACTTCTTCTTGGAGACATGATTAAAGCACACATCAGTAAAAGCCTCCTTTTCCTTTCAAAACCTTCAGCAACCAGGAAGCTTTTCTTGGATCCCATCGTCTCTACACAACCCACCCGTACATAAAATGTCAGGCTTAAAGGCTTTCATTTGCTAAGGAGAAAATATTTTAATTTAAAAAGCAGAATACGAAAATAACACAAATGTTTAGTGTGAAAGCATGGTTTAGACGATATTAGAATAGATCCTGTTTCGACTGGAAAAAGTGCGCATCAGTCTCATTCTGGCCCTTGGAAGTTAGAGTGTTGACTGGATTAGATTCCAAGCTGCAAGCCAGAAGAGGAAGGCTCGGGGTGGGTCCTAGTTTGATGCCCCCCCCTTCCATCCAGGTGAACCTCTCTTTCAGGGCACATGTGGGAGGAAACCTGTTTTCAGTAAGTAGGCTTGCATACCATAGCTGAGGGGGTATGGTCAGGATAAAGAAGTGGTTTGAGAAACTCCTAAAGAAAGAGCTGGCTTGAGGAACAGTCGCAGAAGGGTGGGGAACTAGAAAGCGAAAGCCAGTCTTGTGAGTATCCTGAAGATCTTAAAAGGAGCCTCCAGAACCCATTACAGAGAAGGGAGACCGCGGGTGGGCCCCAGCCTTCCAGAGCAGGGTGTGTGTGGGGGTGGGGAGGTGGGGATGGGGGTGAGTGGGGGGATTGCGTGAGGAGTCTGCTCCCGGGCTTTGTATCTTGGTTTTTCTCCCGGAGCCAAGAGAGAGCCAGGCCTACCGCCATGCACAAGCCGCTTATAACCTACAGGAAACCCCGTGTTGGCTAGCGGGTATCCGAGACTAAAGATGCTCAGAAGGCTACTTAGAGAGCCTAGCAAGGAGATTGGGGAGGGGAAATGCTGCACACGGCCAGGAGCGACGCAGGAGCGGGGCAGGGTTGGCGCCTAGGACAGTTTTAAAACCGCCGTCCGATTGTTTTCTCTCTTTTCTATGCAGGTACCTAGGACTTCGCGGCCAATCCCAGGAGTAGAGCTAAATCCTGCCTTAGCCCGCCTTTTTCCTTTTTCTCCTTAGCTTCACTTTATAGCGATGCATATCTTCGAGTCTAGTGTGTGGCTTTAAAAAAAATATAATAATGCTTTTTGCAATCAGGGAGAGGGGG
>NW_021604670.1:5947234-5955107 GCF_004785775.1 Grammomys surdaster
CCTGGGTGGGAGAGGAATGGAGGAATGGGATGGGGAACTGTCCAAGGGAGGCCGGGAAGGGGATAATAGGTGGATTGTAAAAAAAAAAAAAAAAAAAAGGATTAAAGATAATTTTAAAAAAATATATAATGTCTTTTAAAATGTCAACTGGTTTTTAGCATAGAAATGCCTTCCCGTTTCCCCAAACTCATACTAAAGCTTTCATTTCTTTATCATTTTACAAAAATTGTCTTGAAACTTCTGAGTACCCATCTGTAACACCGTTTCTTGGTTTCTTGTGCTCTGGTGCTCAATCCCATTCTGATACTGTGGGCATCATAGCAGCCATTTAGTGAAATAAAGTTCAAAAAGGGCTACGTGGCTCTTCTAAAGTTTCCAGCAAATTGGGAGCTCCAAGATTCTTAACTTAAAAAGTAGTTTTTATCCGCCCATTTCGTCAACATTCATTATTAGGGCACAGTGCCAAAGACTAACGAATTCTCTTGCAAAACACAACTTTAACAATTTGACTGAGTCACAGACAATATAAGAAATAGTTTTGTAAACCTCCTACCGTAGATAAACACTTCCGGATTTCAGAAACTAGAAATAACAAAAGCCAGGTCTTAAGATGGATGAGCTGTGCTTAAAATGGTGGACGGGAATTCAGGAAGCCTGGGCTTGCACACGTGGACTTTGGTCCTTACCTGACTATGATAGTAAAGTGGTGTGGGACTCTTTGTTCAATTATGAAAGCAGAACGCCCCCCGCCCCCCTCCCGTCAAACTCTTGCCCCTTTTGCAAGCTTACACCGGAGGACTGCGCAGGAATCCTGCCTGAGCTGGGTTCTCAGGCTCGAACTGCGCATGAAATTGCCACTACCACAACTTCACACCCCAGAAAGCAATGCGCCTCCAGGGCAGGTATATAGTGCTGCACTTGAACTATATTATTTTTAAAATGTACAATTATTGGGTCGGGGTGGCATACACCTGTACTTCAGTCTGCTTGAATCCCAAGGCAGAACTGTGAGTTCCAGGTCAACGTGGGCTCCACAGGGAAATTGCAAGATCTCAAGGTGGGGATGCGTACCCGGGGTAAGATCACAAATGACATTTAGCACAAATACAGTGTTGCACAAAGGACATCCTCATCTAGTCCCAACACATTTCCATGACCACTTGATCTCCTTCCCTAACTTTAGGGCGTTCCTTTCCCACTTCTGCCTCCGAGGGTGGAGGTCTTTCTGAATTTCCTGGCCATCAACTTTCAGAAGGTCTGAGGACCGACCTGGCCTCAGCGCAACCTCGAAAGCTGAACCGGAGCTCCGGGTTCAGCACAGCCGCCTACGGAGCAGCCCCGCAATGGAAATCTGCTTCGAGCTTCCAGTAGTTTGAGAGCTCTACACTCCACTGTAGCTGCAGGGAGAGCCAGGAAAAGCCAGTGTTGTCCCAGGGCTGGAAAGGGAGAGACTCACAGAACCACTGGGACTCAGCGGAGGCGGTGCCCTGGATAAAGGCACGGATTTCAGGAGCTTTCCTAACCGTTGGCAACCCTAGAGAGGGTTCCCTCAACTTTCTTGTGGCCTCCATGGGACCACGCAAGCGCCTGTTGACGCGAGTCACTCCACTCCCTTTCAGACCAGAAAAAGCCACTGAAGCAGCCAAGTTTAAGTACACGACAAATCAACGTGTTTTTAAATGAATGGGTTATTGTTTCCCTTTTGGAACTCTTGTCTGAGTGATTTGTCTTACAATACTTAATAGGGTTCTGAGTCTTGTACCTCAAATCGCAAACAGTTACTAGCTTCTGGTTTTTTTTTAAATCTAATTTTATTTTTTTCTTATTCACTTTATATACTCTCCAGGCCCCACTCCCTGTCTCCCCCTTCCACAATCCTTCCCACATCCTTCCCTCCCCTTCTCCTCTAAGCGGGTGGGGACTCCCTGGGTATCCTCTAACCCTGGCACTTCAAGTCTCTGCTAGGCTAGGCACTTCTTCCACTGAGACCAGACGGGACAGTCCAGCCAGTACAGATCCCACGTACTACAGGCAACAGCTTTTGGGATAGTCCCCGCCCCAGCTCCGGTTGCTCCAAACTCACATGAAGACCAAGCTGAACGTCTGCTGCAAATATATATATATGCATGCGGGGGGAAGCCTAGATTCAGCTCGTGTGTATGTTCTTTGGTTGGTGGTTCAGACTCTGAGAGCCCCAAGGGTTCAGGTTAGTTGACTCTATTTGTCTTCCTGTGGAGTTCCTATACCCTTTGCCCTCCCCCCCACCCCGCAATTTTTTTTAAGCAAAATTTCTGATGTTCGAAAACCTTAAAGCATTCTGTTTCCTGAGACTTCTCTCGCACAGAGAACCGTGTCAGGGAATCCCTCTTCCACTCTCCTAGTAAGTCAGATTTGGTAAACACTGTTAATCTTTTTTCAATCTATAGGAGAAAAAATTAATTTGTCCAAGCTATACAGAAGAATCAAGCGATACAAACTTAAATCTTTATTAAACTTGCAGAGGGGAAGCTGTCCGCTCGGCCCTCCATTGCAGATTGGAGTACTGCATATTAACAACGGGAGCAGCGCCCACTGTGTATTAATCTTCCTTCATTGAAAGTCAGTTAATAACATTATTTCTGTTGTTAATAACTGAGATGAAAAAATGCTTTGCACACAGCCACTTAAGTGAGTGCACACAGTTTGCACTTTGCATAGTTACAATTAAGTAACTTAAGATTCTCCTACTTGTAATCCTGTAAGATATCAAGCCTGATACATAAAGATAGCAATACATATATATATATATATATATATATATATATATATATATATATATAACATTAGCATGTACTCAGTTTTATGAGTTGCCAAACCTTCAAGCTTTACATGAGAATAGTGTGGACAGATGGATCTGGCTTTAGAAATAAAGGGATCAGTCTTTATAGACCCTCATCTATAAAGAGAAAATAAGCTTCATGAAGTTGCCTAATAAATAAAGAGAAGGAGGCTTAAGGCAGGCTTAAGGGAAGAAAAGAGTTTCTCTTAGTGAAGGAAAGTATTTCATGTAGGGAATTTGTAGGAAGGTCCTGGGTTCTGGGCTCCACTACAGGAACAATGGTTCAGGGCACTGCAGTCTGATCATGAAAGGCTAAAGCAGGTAGGTAGAACAGTTGTGTCCAAAGTATAATAGAACCAGATTTCAGTTTCAATTAGGAAGCGACAGTATTTTAGAAAACAGAGGAGTTGATTCTATGAATCCCAGCAAACCATTTTTTAAAAGTATCTTTGTGTGTCCTAGGCAAATTAATTTTTTTCATTTCCTCTTGTACAAGGAAATGTTCTGCAGTTAAGACCAGGAATAGTAGTTTATACTTATAGTCCCAGGACTCTGGAGGTAGAGGCAGTTAGATCTCTGTAAGCTTGAGACCAGCCTGGTCTACATAGCAAGTTCTAGGACAGAGTACATAGAGATACCCTGTCTCAAAACAAAACAAAGCAGCAGCAGCAGCATCACTATCATCATCACTATCATCATTAACAACCATAACAAAATGATTTCTGAAAGAAGACTATTTACATAACATTTATGGTAAAAAGTTAGCAATTGTCCCTGCCTATGCATCCCACATCCCTAAATGGACTGCCTTGTCTGGCCTACGTGGGAGAGAATGTGCCTAGTTCCTCAGCGACTTGATGTGAGATGGTAGTAAGGTAGAGGAGTAGAAGGAGGGGAATGAGGGACTGACACTGAAGGGGGCTTCTCCTTCTCAAAAGGGGAAGGGAAATGGAGGGACTAGGAGAAGAAGAAGGGCTGATAATAGATTGTAAAGTGAATAAATAAATAAGTAAATTTAATAGAAAGTTAGCGCTTCTCCATAAAACTACCTATAATTGTTTACTTATTTAGAGACAGGGTCTTGGCTGACCGAAAGCATACCTGAGTGCTGGTTTACACGAATGAACAGCCACACTCAGTTTTCTCTACAAAAAATTCCAGGGGCTATCTCTTTGACTAAGCAATTCAACTTCTGAAATGTATTCTATAGACACAGTTACACATTGTTAAAATAGCCAGTTTACTAGCATCACCACTGAAACCTTGTAATAGTAAAAGATGTAACGCTTCAATGACCAGACATGAAAATGATGTAAGCTAGGCTTCCCTGCTATTCTTTTCATTGTCACATAAAATAATTAGGCATATCTAGAAAATTCAAAAAGCAAGATATACAGCAGCCACCTCTCTGTATCACAGGACATCAGGACAGGACATATTTCTTCTACCTGTGTATTGCTATCAATTTTAAAAACAAGTTTATGAATTAGCTAATAAAAAACAAAAAAATAACACAAGTGAAACAGGCCTGAAAGGGACATTTTTCTAGAGATGACTGCTACATTCCATTTGATGAGGTTTGTATAACTGTCAAATTGCACAAACAGGAAAAAAAAGGGAAAACATCAATCAAATAGTCACACACCCAAACCTTAGGTTCCTCATTGGTAAACCGGGGACAAGAGTTCTACTTTGCAAGGTAAATCTTTAGGTTAGATACATAATAGCAATTCATTTCAGAGAAATACACACAGAGACTCTGATACACACAGTTCTGTGACATAGTTTGAACAGGAAGAATTTAGAATACCTATAACATCTGCTCACCAGCCCAGGATTCAATATTAACTACAAGCCTCATCTTCATGAACTGTTTATTAAATGAGTATTTCCTGTCAAGGACTGGTTGGCACTTGGATACAATATTAAGCAAAACAAACAAAAACAAACAAAACAAAACTGTAGTACTTCAGAAGTAGCACACAGATTATGTATTATGCTTTTGCAGTTAAGCGATGCAGAATAGCATTATTTTTCTTCATTGCTATCCCTTAGAGGTGTCTGAAGATATCATTAAAACTGGAAGAGCTCTTCATGATACATGACTCCTTTTGGCGCATTGTATTTCCTCTGAAATAGCATCATTACATAGTATGTACTCTTTGGTAACTGACTATCTTAGTTAGGGTTATCATTGCCTTGATGAAACATCAGGACCAGAGCAATTTGGGGAGCAAAGGATTTATTTATTATTATCCTGGATCATCCTCCACTGGAATCATACTGCGAAGTAGGAGCTCAAATTAGGTGGAAATCTGGAGGCAGCAGAGGCCATGGAGAATTGCTGCTCGCTGGCTTGCTTCCATGGTTTGCTTAGCCTGATTTCTTATGGAACTCAGGACCAACAGCACAGGGCACCACCCACAGTGAGATGAGCCCTTTCCATCCATCAATTACTGGTTAAGAAAATGCCCTACAGACTTGCCTGCAGCCCCATCTTATAGAGGCATTTTCTCAACTGAGGTTCTCTCCTCTCAGATGACCATAGGTTGTCACAAAACTAGCCAGCACATTGGCTAAAACACCCAATATGTCTTGGAGATTTTTTTTTCTTTGCAAGGCAGAAAAATTCTCCATCTTTTACATTTTATCAGGAAAGTTATCATCTCTCTGTTGTGGAATCTTCAGTTTTCCTCTCATAAAGCACTGTCCTCCAATTGTAGGAAATGTCTAATCATATTTAGAGCTTACAATCCAAGATAACATCCTTATCTTAAGATTTGTGACTTAATTATATCCTTGGAAACCTCTTTTTATCATACAATCATTGGTCCCAGGAATTTAAGTCCGGATATCTTTGAAGTCTGCAATTTTAGATTATCCTGGTTTATCCAAGTGGGCCCAATGACATCTTTGAGATCCTTAGAAGTGGGAGAGGAAGACAATCAGGGAGAATAATATGAAACAGAGTTAGCTCAATGTAGCTAGGTTTAAAACTGTAGGAAGGGGAATGGAAGACAAAGAACATGTACAGTCTCTAAAACATGGAAAATAACTATTCCCAGACCCTCCAAAAGAATGTGTGCCGTCCATGCATAGATTTGCAGCACAGTAAGATCTATTTTGCACTTGTGAGATACAGAGCAATGAATTTCCATTGTCTTAAGTGATTATGTATTTTAGAACATTCATTGTAGTCACAGTAGGAAATTAATACAAATGAGAAGAAACATTCTATGCTGGCCTTTACCTAAGAGTGATCTTCAGTAACTTCTCACATTACCTTCTGTTTGAATGTATGGGAACATCACATATCATTAGGCAGTTGGCAAGTGCAACAGCCAGTTACTGCCTCACATATATTAGAATAGCCAAAAACCTAATATCCCAGTGAACATCAGATCTGAGTTTGTGAGTTGCATTCACCACTGATGGGAACACAGAACCCATATCTATTTTGGAAGACAGCTTGACAGTCTAACAACTGCTGGTCTCTGTAAATAATTGCTAAGTATTAGCAGCAACCAAAATGACATTGTTTACAGATGAACTGGGATCCATTTTAGGGGTACAAAGAAATGATGAGCTTCTAACCCACAAAAAAGATGTAGAAGAGCCTTCTTTCTGTGAGTTATGTGAAATAAAAGAAGCCACTCTGCAAATGGTGCAGGAAGAAAGAATTGCTGCTGTAGTAATTTTTGGACTCCAGTAGATCAAAAAGGGCAGCCTTGAGAGTCACACTGAGTGTGATAGCCACAGGTCAGTAAATAATATTTGTTTTGTTTGTTTTAGCAGTTGCTGTTGAGTCATGGTTGGCTTTAAACTCACAATCCCTCCTTGACCTTTCAAGCTCTGGAATCTCAGGTCTATGCTAGCTTGCCCGCTAGAAATAACAGGTTTTTTTTTCCAGGGTGGGGTGAGGTAGAGAACAGCATTTATAACTCTTTTGTCCATGTGTGCTCCTGAGCTCACCTTCAGTTGGACACTTACACAGATGGGTGCCATAAGATAACATGGTAAATGCATCATGGGAAGTATGAACCATTTGTCTTTGTTTTTTGTTCTGTGAGACAAGGTCTTAGTATATAGGTCACACTGACTGTGAACTTAAGATGCCTCTTACTCTCACCACTTCGTGAAAGCTGGGGTC
Source organism: Grammomys surdaster (assembly GCF_004785775.1). Lineage (NCBI taxonomy): Eukaryota > Metazoa > Chordata > Mammalia > Rodentia > Muridae > Grammomys > Grammomys surdaster. The sequence goes on from NW_021604670.1 coordinate 5,954,203, forward strand.
CCAAGGGTGCACCACCATTCCTGCCTTTGCGTGAGATTTTAATATCCGAAATCTATGTGGATTATTTCTATGAATTTCCACACATGTTGGCATCATGTGGTATATTTTTGAAATTTATTATAAACTTTATAAAGTATTATAAGTCTTTGAAGAATTATTTGTAAAACTAATTAGAGGACTGTAGGAAGCTGCTTGTCTCCAGAAGAATTCATCTTTGTTTTGCCTGGAAACAGTGTACTTTCTACTCAGGACTAAGTCAAGGAAATTTTGCTTCTGGTATGTCCATGACTCACTCGGACAAAGTAGATCTGGGCTGTAGATATCTGGACAGGCCAATTAGTTTCTAATTCCCTCTTATCCGGAGGGTGCAATTCAGCTGTTCTGAACTGGAAGAACAACAAGAAAGTCTCTTATCAGACATCCTGGATCAGGTCTTGGGCTTAGTTCCACTTCTTTCCTTCAGAAGGCTGTTACTATGAATAGACAGGCTGAAGCAGTAAGATTGCTGCAAGTTCAAGACTAGCCTGGGCTACTATGTCCACAGCAAGGCCCGTAATGATACCACAAAGTACCTGTGCTACAAAAGAAGAAATGAAAGAGGAAAAAAAGAATAGAACAAAAGAGAAGTTAGCAGTCTTGCTGTGGTCAGTAAGTGCCCTTGAGTCTAAAGCAGGTTTTAAAGTTCTTACCTCTCTATGTTCTCAGGGCTTTTTGTTTTGATTTGTTTTGTTTTCCCTTTTTCTTTCTTTCTTTCTTTCTTTCTTTCTTTCTCTCTTTCTTTCTTTCTTTCTTTCTTTCTTTCTTTCTTTCTCTCTTTCTTTCTCCTCTTCCCCTTGTTGTTGTTGTTGCTCTTCTTCTTCTTCTTCTTCTTCTTCTTCTTCTTCTTCTTCTTCTTCTTCTTCTTC
>NW_021604670.1:5955117-5965856 GCF_004785775.1 Grammomys surdaster
TCTTCTTCTTCTTCTTCTTCTTCTTCTTCTTCTTCTTCTTCTTCTTCCTCTTCTTCTTCTGCCTTGGTCATATCCTATTAGATTGTTTGTTTTCTAATAATTTTTTAAAAATTTTAAAAATTATTAGAAGTTACTTGACTGGAAGTAACTTGACTCACACATTCTGCAGGCTAAGTAGTTATTACCTAACTCTAGACCCTGTAGTGAGAAAATAGATTTGGTCTTCTGCCTTTTTGGCACAAAGTACACAATTTTGTCAGTCAATGTCCTAGCCTTTTGTTAGATTCTGGTTGCATTCTGTCCATATTGGTCTATGTACCTATCAGAATCTTTCTAGCTGGAAAGTTATGGCCCTGGTCTCCAACAGCATGTTCTGTTTCTTCTTCCAATTCTAAGTTTCCAGGTAATCTCAGTTCTCTTGTGAAAAACTGACTTGTAACGCATGCCAAAGACCAAAATCTCCCTATACAAATATTCTTAGCATCATCCCTCTTTTGATTTTTTAATCGTTGAAGAAAATATTTGTCTTTGTTTGTTTTCTGTTGCTGTGGTAAACATCATGACCAAAAACAGCTTAGGAGAAAGAAGGGCTTATTTGACTCACACTTCCAGGTCACAGTGCATCGCTGAGGGAAGTGGGAACAGAAACCCAAGCAGGAGTTACAGAAGCAGAAATTACAACCTAAGAATTTCAGAAGAGCTGCTCACTTCCTGGCCCATGCTCAGCTAGTTTCCTAAGGCAGCTGAGCAATTCCTTAGATGACGCCTGCTCTTCCCAGGTGTCTCAATTTGACAACAAACACTAACAAGCCCAGTATTCTTTCTGGTCAATGATCAAATTTTATCCTAATAGAAAATTAAGGGGCTGGAGAGATGGCTCAGTGGTTAAGAGCAGTGACTGCACTTCCAGAGGTCCTGAGTTCAAATCCCAGCAACCACATGGTGGCTCACAACCATCTGTAATGAGATCTGATGCCCTCTTCTGGTGTGTCTGAAGACAGCTACAGTGTATTCATATATAATAAATAAATAAGTCTTTAAAAAAAAAGAAAATTAAGATATCATTTTGACACCACATTACTTCTTTTGTTTTGTGATCAGACACAATCCCTCATTCTTAGGTATGCACGCAGAGAACTTTGCTTTCTCTTAATTTTCTTGAAACTTAAATATATTTAGTAATTAAATAAAAATTTAGACATTAATACAGTCTATTAACAGTTACTTGACAGTTTTTATTTATAGCAAAAATAGTCGGGCTGTTTGACCAGCTTCCATTCTCCCCTTCATTTCTAATATGCTCTACTTCTTTCTTTTTAAAACACACATTATGGCAACAGTTACAAAATTCCAGGTAGGTGAGTATATTGGTTGATTCTGTGTCAGCTTGACACAAGCTAGAGTCGTCTGAGAGGAAGGAGCCTCAGTTAAAGGGAATGCCTCCATGAGATTCAGTTCTAAGGCATTTTCTCAGTTAGTGATCAATGGGGGAGGGTCCAGGCCATTGTGGGTAGTGCTATCCCTGGGCTGATGGTTCTGGGTTTTATAAGAAAGCAGGCTGATCCACCCATGGGAAGCAAAGTAGGAAGCAGGACTCCTCCATGACTTGCATCAGCTTCTGCCTCCAGGTTCCTGCCCTGCTTGAGTTCCTGTCCTGACTCCTTTTGATGATAAACAGTGATATGGAAGTGTGAGCCAAATAAACCCTTTCTTCCCCAACTTGCTTTTTGGTCACAGTATTTAGTCACAGCAACAGAAACTCCAACTAAAACAGTCAGACATATAGTCTAGTTCACATTCCTGTCATTACATAGAATTCCAGGCAAGCTAAGCTTCTCTATCTGTAGGAGTTTGCAAGTGTAACTGAGATTTTGGGATCTGCCAGTTAGTCTTTTGAACTAAAACATTGGCAAATGCAGAAAATGTGCATATAATGATAAGATTCAGGAGCAAGTTTTCTGAGTACTGAAACCAATGACTTCAGGGTTCTCCAAGACAAATAATAAACATTGAAAAACATGTGATTTAGTTCCATCTATCCCAAGTGAGGTAACTAGACCCAGAAAGACAAATATGGCATGTATTAATTTGCACTCAGATATTTGTTGTCATTATAAGTCAATGATAACTGTCCTAGGGTTTCTATGGCTGTGATGAAGCACCATGACCAAAAGCAAATTGGGGAGGAAAGGGGTTTTGTTTGTTTGTTTGTTTGTTTTTTGTTTTTAAATTTAGCTTATACTTCCATATCACTGCTCATCATCAAAAAGGAGTCAGGGAGGAACTCAATCAGGCCAGGAACCTCAAGGCATGAGCTGATACAGAAGCCATGGAGAAATGCTGCTTGTTGGCTGGCTCACCATGGCTTGTTCAGCCTGCTTTCTTATAGAACCGGGGACCACACGCCCAAGGTTGACACTACCCACAAATGAGCTTGTGGGGAGCATCATCCACTAATTAAGAAAATGCCTGACAATGGGACTGACTACTGCCAGATTCTATGAGGGCATTTTCCTAATTGAGGCTCCCTCTTCTCAGATGACCCCTAGCTTGTGTCAAAATGACATAAGACTATGAAGAATAATAACCAAAAAATTCATAGAACCGCAGAGTTTAGGTAGAGTAAAGGACTGTGTATATATTATGGCTTCCAGTTTAGTGTTTTTACCGGATCTCTGAGCTTGAGACCAGCCTGCTCTATAAAGCCAGTTCCAGGATAGCCAATGCTATACAGAGAAACCCTGTCTAGAAAAACAAAGACAAAATAACTTTTATATAATGTATGTATCTTAACAACTGGATGGAAACACTTTTTAAATTTAAGATTTGGATCTCACTATATGGTTTGTGTTTGTTCCAGCATACCTGTGAAGCTAGTCTCTCTAAATCAAAACATTCTCTCATCAGAGGGTGAGACTCAGAAGACTTCAAGAAGTTAATGACATTAATAAGACTGATGAGTCTCCCCCAAAGTCATATGCAGTAAACAATATCAGGAGAGACTCCTAGTGGAACTGACTTCAAGTTGTTCAGTGAACTCCTTTGATGCAGTTTTCTAGGTTGCTGAAAGGCTTTGGGCTGGGCAAATAATCTCCACCCCTTCTATCTCCTTCATGGTTTCTGTATTTTCATTACAGCCCCTAGGCAGTCCATACTGCATCCCTACATGTTCCCATCTTGCTCAACCAAGCATGACTGCCTGTTTTCACAATTTCTGTCTTCAGGCAAAACTCTCCAAGAGTGGTATGCAGGGTGTGTTCTCTTGCAGTAGAGAAATGTACACCATGTATTATTGCCCACCAGATAAGCTTACTATGTTTTACATACATGTTTCATCCTTTGATACCCATATTTCTCCAAGATCTAGGGAGCCATCATAAATTGAAGTATCCATGGCTTCAGTATCCTCTAAAGCCAACGCACATTAGTAGAGGACTAAAAAAATCTACAATTTGACATGGGATCTCTGGTTACTATGTATGGCCTTCATTTATAAGCAATGAGGTGGTGGCCACCCCACCAGGGTAGTAGCTAAGTTGCTTCCCATCCCACAGAAGACTTTCTTCTTCTGTAGCAGAAACTGCTGTGGGACTCTCTTGTATTCCCCCACCTTGTCTTCTACTCCCTTTACCCATTCATAGCTAGTCTGATTGTAAAGCCTTCTAGAGGCTCATGGACACAGACTGACTTTCTATCAATTCTTTCCCTGGGGACTCAAGCACAGCACAAATCTTGCTTGTTTCTGAGTAACACAGACAGGGACCCATTGTCTGTTGTCTTTTTCTTCTGTGTGCTTTAATACTTTATGAATTCAATTTCTATACGTATCTAGATAATTCAGGTCTGCCAAAGCCTCTCATTCCTTATAGATCTTGTCATATCATAAGGAGCCAGCAAAGCCAACTAAGCCTTATACCAGTCCTGTATGAATACAATCCCTGATGAATCAGTTTCCTAGTAACAGTCTCATGTGACCCAGTGGAATATGCTCACAACGTTGCAAATCTCATGCTAATTCCTGCTGTAGGTCTGCTCTTTCTCTCTCGTTTTCTAGTATTTGATATTTGGAGGTGGAGGGATGTCAGATGTGATAATGGACAGTCCATCAGGGGCTGGTTTCCTTTAGATTGTCACCGGTTATGCCATCTGTGTCTTAAGAAGGGATGGATAATTACATTATTGTCCCTCCACTTTTGCAGCACAGTCTCTTTCATTGTTCTTTTAAATTTTTCCTAATTCAAGCAGTTCAAGTACTAAGTACTCCGGATGTTCATAATTCCTATATAGAGCCGTTATGAAAGCCCCCATCTCTATGTTAAGTATGGATTATTTTACCTTCTGTATTAAAGGTTGGACCTGAGAGATATCTTTGATTATTTTCATCTTGCTTGATTCTCAATATTTGACTCTTCACAGGTTCCAGGTGTTTGGATCCAAGAAGGGCACTTTTGAGCACAGATCTAACTTGATCTTCCACCAGCCAGTGGGATTGCAGGCAGGGGAGTCAGTGAATGACTCAAAGGCAGCTGTATCACCAAAAAAACCCTATCTCAGTGTGGGTGACTCAAGTTATAACCCTGAAGTTCCTGTGATTTGAAGGTAGCTCAACAGATCAGAGTGCCCTTCAGGCAGCTTGGTCAGTCCAGGAGTCTCCTCTCCCCAGCAATTGTTGGCTTCTTCTATAACCTGAGGATGAGGCGTCACGAATCTTGTAAGCTTAGGTTTTCCTGGACTTTTATGGTTTGTTTACTTAGTCTCCTGAGCCTTTTTCCTCCCTCCAGGAGGGAATGTTTCAATTCAGAGGAAATGACTGTACTGCAGTTGGCTATTATGAATCTTTTACCTCTTGATATAAAAACTTTGAGATCTATTTGTAAAGATAACAAAATAATTCATTTGGATTTTTTGCCATTTTATTGTATCTATAATCAAGTTGAGGAAAAAAATATGTTTTGACAGCCAGGCGGTGGTGGTGCATGCCTTTAATCTCAGCACTTGGGAGGCAGAGGCAGGCGGATTTCTGAGTTCAAGGTCTACAGAGTGAGTTCCAGGACAGCCAGGGCTACAACAGAGAAACCCTGTCTCAAAAAACCAAAAAAAAAAATGTTTTGACGATACCGAGTCTTCTCAATCATGAAATGAACATGGAATAACTCTCAGTTTGTTTCTCTTTGATATTTTTTAAAGTTGTATTTCTCTCTCTCTCTGTCTCTCTCTCTCTCTCTCTCTCTGTCTCTCTCTCTCTTTCTCTCTCTCTCTCTGTGTGTGTGTGTGTGTGTGTGTGTGTGTGTGTGTGAGAGAGAGAGAGAGAGAGAGAGAGAGAGAGAGAGAGGTATGTGAGTGCAGGCATGCACATGCCATAGCACACATGTTGAGGACAGGTCCATCTTGTCATTCCTACTGTGCTGTGTACTCCAGCTTATCTGTCCCTTGACCTTCCATGTGATTCTCTTGTCTCTGCTTCCACTCTTTCTGTAGGAATTACATGTAGGATTACACATGTGTGCCACTATATTCATCTTAAAAAAAAAAATCCTGTGTTCCCAAGATCAAACTCAGGTCGCCAGGCTTGTGTGGCAAGTGCTTTTATCTGCTAAGCAACCTCATTGGTATCTTCTTTCATATTTTAAAGACAATTTTGATTTTTCCCTTGTATTTTAATAAATATGTTATTTTCTTTACACATGTGCCTCACTTTCCAAGGGTCCTTACATATAAATGTCTGGGTTTTTAATCCATATTGTCACTTGTTAACTGGTAGTATGTAGATATTCTTAACTTTCCCATTGTAACTCTGCATCCTTCAGCTTTATCTTCTAGCTTCCATTATCTAGTTTCTCTTTTTGAATTTTCTACATTAGATAATTACACTGTCGGTGAACCAACAAGCTTTCCCCATTCCCAATCACTAGGGTTTTTTAAAATTTATTTTCCTTCTCACATTACCTAAAATTAAAATTATGATATTTAAAAAATAGTAGTGAGAAGGGCCTTCTTGTAGAGACCTTTGACTTTTACTGCAAGTCTTCTGTTGACAATTATTTTCATTCATCTCTTTCTTTCTTTCTTTCCTTCTTTCTTTCTTTCTTTCTTTCCTTCTTTCCCTCCTTCCTTCTTTCCTTCCTTCCTCCCTTCCTTTCTTCCTCCTCCCCCTCTTCTCCCTCCTCCTCCTCCTTTTCCTAGTTTTTCAAGACAAGGATTTTCTGTGTAGCCTTGGCCGTCCTAGAACTCGCTCTATAGACCAGACTAGCCTGGAACTCACAGAGATTTCACATTTTTCTCTCTTTTTTAAAATATGAAATACATCATACTTCCCTATTTGCTGCATTTTACTTTATTTTAATGGGCATGACTGTACAAAAGGAATTCACTGTAATATCCATATACATGAACATAGAATGTGTTGAATATACCCCCTTCCACCTCTGTCATCTCCCTGCTTCCCCTTGCAGGTAATCTTTATAGTCCTTAACATTATCTCTTTAAAAAATTGTTTTCCATAATTCAACTTTATTCTCTCTAGTTAAGAAAATTTTTATCAGATATATTAATTTTATTTTATGTGACAGTTTTGCCTTCATGTACAAATGTGTACCATGTGCTTTCTTGATGCTTAAGGAGGTAAGAGGAGACATGAGAGCCCCTTGAACTGAAGCCACAGATGGATCTGAGCCACCATATGGGTGCTGGGAATTGAACCTGGCTTCTCTGAAAGAGCAGCCGGTGAGTGCTCCTACTAATTTTTTTTTAGTTTTGGGGAACTATAATTACATCATTTCTTTTTTTTTCCTTCCCTCAATCCTTCCAATATACCCTGTCCAAATCCAAGGTGCATATATATATACATACACATACATACATACATACACATACATATATACATACACCACACACACATCCACACACAACAAACACACACACACATATATCTCCTTAGTTCACATCAAGGACATTTCTCTTTGCGACAGATAGTGACCATGACAGAAAATTACAACCAATCAAAATGCAGAGTTGTGAACAATGAATACATCTACAGGACAACTCCTGCACCTAAGGCTCAGGGATCATTGCTGAAGAAGAGATGGAAAGACTGCTCTCTCTCTCTGTGTGTGTGTGTGTGTGTGTGTGTGTGCGCGCGCGCGCTTGTGTGTGTTCTTAAATATGTAAGTACAACCTGCTCAGTCTGAATAATATTACTGAGTGTGTGTTTTCAGGACTGACCATTGGTATTGGTGTTGATAACCAATTGATGTGCTATTCTCTGAGGTAGATTGTTTCTCCTTTTTATCTGCATTTCTTAGTTGCCTATAGTTCTTGCATAGGGTTGAGGCCTTGTGGGCTTTCTCCCATCTACTTTAGCATGACTATTGTTGTTGTCCTCCTTTTTCACTTTTGGGCTGTCATGTTGATAGGACTTTATGGGTGTAGCTTCTGACATTTCTAGGACACAATCTTACAGCAAACTCTCTAATCCTCTGGCTCTCACAGTCTTTTTGTCCCCTCTTCAGCAATAATTCCTGAGTCTTAGGTGCAGGAGTTATGCTATAGATATTCACTGGGACTGTGCCTCACAACTCTGCATTTTGATTGGTTGTGGTCTTCTGCAATGGTCATTATCTGTCACAAAGAGAAGTGTCCTGATGTGAAACCATGGCACATTTTCTTGTAGGAAATATTCCACTAAACAAACTAAGCTGGAAGCCCTACCATATCTCAACTTGCTCACAAATGAGAGAGAAAACAATATGTAGGTACAAAGATGCATCACACAGTGGAACATAATCTGTTCCTTTGCTCTGAAGGAACGTCAGCTTTTGCTGCTCCACCTTTTACAGCACTCAGGAGATGGTTGGTTTTAATGCACCCATTGCTGTCACTGGATATGTCTCAGGTTCTTCTCTCCCATCAGTGTTAGGCTCAGAACTCTTTCTGCTTTCTAAAATCCATGGACTACTCCATTCTGTAAGTCAGGTGACTCAGCTTGCATTAGCTCTTGAACTCAGTCTCTCTATGAACTGTCTCAGCCTGACTCAGACTCGATGTGTCTGTAGATGACATCCCTTGCTTTCCCCTACCTCAAAGTCTTTCCTCTGAGTACCTTGTCTCGACTCTATGTCACTTGTATTTTTACATCCTAGATCACATGACATACAACCATAAGTATCATTGTCTCTATTTCATTCATTTTACCTTTCAACCTCTTATACTGGCTTATTTCCTTTTCACCTACTACATGATGTATAATTTGTAACTATGTCACCTGATAATGTCCACATTCTTCTTACACAATTGAAATGACTTTTTGTGGAGGGGGGGCTCTTTCAAGTTAGGGTCTCACTATACAGCTCTGTTCTGGTAGCTAATATGTAGACCAAGGGCTGACTTCAAACTCAGGAAAATCCTCCTGCCTCTGCTTCAAGTGCTGGGATTAAAGGTGTACACCACGATACCTGCTGAAATGCTTTTTATACTTTTATACTTATCAAAACCCACATCCCACTTAAACATAGTCCTATATCTAGTTTATGCTTGAACTCATACAACTGAGTGGACTCGCAGGACCTTTAACCATCCTCTCCCTAGAAGTTACCATCTGCTTCTTTACTCCTTTTACAGAAAAAAAAAAACCTTGACATGCACAAAATTGATACATTAATTTTTAAATGCATTTATTTTCTGTATATGAGTATTTTGGTTTTTTGTGTATATCTCTTCACCATGTGCATGCCTGATATCTGTGAAGAATGGAAAAAGACATCTATCTATATCTTCTGGAACTAAAGTTACAGATGGTGTAAGCCACCATGCTGGTGCTGGGAATTGAATCTGGGTCCTCTGGTAGAGCAGCTAGTGCTCTTAACTACTGTATTATCTCTTTAACCCCAATGATAGATTTTTATGAATAAAATTAAATGATGCCTCAGAGTTGCTCTGAGATAATCTGGCAGGCAGAGAGTGGGTGGAGAAGTAAGAAGAAGAGGAATGGGAGGAGGAAGACAGAGGAGAATATACATAGGAAGTAGTAACATGTTCTGACACCAGCCCCAATGTTCTGAATTCCAGATGGAAACACACACAGACACACACACACACACACACACACACACTTTATATTTTACTATGTCTTAGCTAGCTCAACGGCTGGACCACTCCTGAACCTCCATGTAGTTAACACTCTCTTCTCTGATATCTCTGAATTAATATTTACTAAATCTATATTTTATCTTTACTGCCCACAGACTCTCTGGGCAGCCCTTCTTGGGGCTGCTTTCCCTTTGCACCTACACTTCGGCCATCTCACCCTCCTGCTCCATCCTTTGTCCTTCTTGTGGCCGACTCCTCTTCTTCTCCCTCTCCTGTGTTTCCTGTCCTGGAATCCTAAAAGTCCCGCCTCTGTCTCTCTGCCCAGCCAATGGCCACTGGCAACTTTATTTCCCAAAAACAGCTAATTGGGAGCAAACTTCCTTTAGCCTATATGTGAGACACTGCAAACAGGTTTTTTTTGGGTAACATAATTAGAATGAAAACATTATACTTATTATACTGATATATAATAAAAATGTATTTTATTATACTAAGATAAAATAGAAATAGATGGTTGTTCTAAAGGTTATATGGAAATTTAAGAAATCAGACCATCAAAAACAATTTTGAGAGAGTTAGTTAAGAGCTGCTCTTGCTAAGGACCTGGGACTGGTTCCCAGCACCCACATGGTGGCTCACAAACCACCTGTAAACTCTAGTTCCAGAAAACCTGATGACTTTCGATCTCTGTGAGCACCAGGCATAACCATCGTAAGCATGCATAGTGAAGGCAAAACACTAATAAACATAATAAAATAATTAAATCTTTTAAAAATTGAAAAAATTGGCATGGCTCTGTCTACCTAATTTAAAGGTATATTATACAATGTTGATACTAAGGAACAGATGGTGGTGGTGGTGGTGTAAGAAAGATTGATGCCCAGAAATAGACCTTCATGTAAATATCTTCAACTTATGTAAAACAAATGTGTAAAATTTGATGTAGGTAAGACAGTTTTTCAGTAAATGGTGCTAGCAAAATTGGCTATCCAGAGACAGAGAAATGAGCATGGACTCAAGTCTTATACTTTATACAACAATTTAGTTTAAATGGATGATGTTTTTAATGATAAAATGAAAAGCTGTATAATTTGTGATGTATGTTATATTGGTAAATTGTCATATGTTCTGTGAGAAACTGGCTATGGAGGAAGGGTTGCTACCTATGACCCTCATTTTGGACCTAAGCATGCTTGTCTCAAAATGTTTTCCAACACTGCTGATTTGGGAATGGGATCACTTCTGTAGCTTTAGGACGGGGATGGAAGACCATACTGAAACTTCCCAAGAGCACAGTATCATATCCCTGAGAACACCTAGAAAGTAAACCATTTCCAACAGTGGTTACTACTGCTTGTCCCATAGTATAAAAATGCCTATGGTGGGAAAGAGAAGGCAGAAGTTCAGCCATAGGAGACTAATCTATGAGTAGAAAGCCTAACTGTGACTGCTTCCACTTCCACAGTCAGTTTCCACAGGATGTTATAAGCACCTAACTTGATGACACAATCTCTTTCTGTTCCTATTTATTCTTTTACATGGAACCCTGAGTCAAGGGGACATTTCTCTGTCCAGAGTTTCCCTCTGTTGAGAACTCTCAACAGCTTTTCTCTCTCTCTCTCTCTCTCTCTCTCTCTCTCTCTCTCTCTCTCTCT
>NW_021604670.1:5965866-5986100 GCF_004785775.1 Grammomys surdaster
TCTCTCTCTCTCTCTCTCTCTCTCTCTCTCTCTCTCTCTCTCTCTCTCTCTCTTGTTTTAATATTACTCTTTTAAATTTTGTTTTATTCCTAAGACTTTCATGCATGTATACAATGGAATATGAACATGTATACCTATCTCCATTCTTCTAGCTCCTCCATATACCCTTAACATGCCGCCTCAAAATTTCATGTTTTTTTTTAAATAACTTGCTAAGTACAACTAGTGCTGCCCATATGTGCATGGGTGTGGGGCTATCCATTGGAATATTCTACTTAGCTTCTGGTGGGTATCTGCAAGCCCATAAGTTGATGTCCCATAAGTTGATGTCATCACCATCTTACTGTTATTTATTCTTCGACCTGGGTGAAGACCCTAGGGAGCACTCTGCTTTGCCCTCAGATTCTCAATATTAGAAAATTGCAGTTGTTTGCCTTAAATGTGCTTCCTTAGCCTATTTTTAGTGCATAGGTTGAACACCTGGTTGATATTTTCCATTCATGTTCTTTTCATCTCTCTTGCTATTTTTGTTTTTTACTTTAGCTAGTTATGTACGTAATAAATTTATTCCTTCAAAATTCAAAGTATGACAATCCCTAAGACTGTATAGAACAAATTTTTAATTAAGATAATGTGAAAACTAGAACCAAGCAAAGAGTTCTTATATTTGACACAAAGCAAGATCCATAAAAAGAGATGTTGATACATTTAACTTCATCAAAGTTATAACTTGGTAGACTTTTCATCAACTAGATGAAAAGACAAACTGTAGAGTGGGATAAAATAGCTTCTAAAACCTATGTCTGACAAAGTATTAGAATCTACAATAGACAAAAACCTCTCAAAGCACAACAGTAAAATCACACAAAATGGCATAGCATGGACAAAACACAGAGATATTTCATTGAAGAATACGGACAGATCACCAGTCATCTCCGTCTCCATCACTACCCTTTGGGGGAACTCAACAAAACCCAGGAATTAAATAATGAGATACCACTGCACATATAACACAATGGCTAACCAATAAGAGCACAGTGACACACACAAAGCTGGTAGACATGGTGAAATATTGCTATTTACTATATCACTAATGCAAATGTAAAATGGTACAGAAAGACACTGAAAATGAAAGTCTTACATTGCCCAACAACTGAAGCCCATAGAAAAGAAGGTATATCCCACACAGAGTTGTACCTGAGTGTTGACAAAGCTCTATTGGAAGTGATCAGTAGTAACTGGAGGCCAGCCAGATGACCTAATGGAGCCATACCAGGTGATATTATTACAGAAACACTGACTCAGTCAACATCCTGGGTGAGTCTCCAGAACATTGTTTTGAGTGGAAGTCAATCCAGAAAGATTATCCACTGTATTATTTCCTTTAAGTAATATTATTGAAATGGTGACATTATAGAAATGCAGCTAGATTAGTAGTGGTTGCTGGGGGTTTAAAAGATAGGAGGACAGTGCATATGACTATAAAAGAATAACTTATTGGGACCTTTCTGGTAAGTGAATGTTCTGTAGTCTCATGATTGTGTCAACACTAACATCCTGGCTATATGAGTTATAGAATTGTTTTTTAAGAGACCACCATTGTTAAAAAACTGACTAAACCTTATCTAGAGTAAATAAATATCATTTCTTAGAGCCATATATAAATTGGACCTGGAAACTGACTAGGACAATGTCAGAATAAAGAAAGGACAGTCACACAGACACATGCACAGAAAGCCAGAATCAGGTAGGCCACACTCTCTGTGTTGGGGTAGCACCAACTACACAAAAGTCCAAAACTGCAGCATGTTTATTATGCACAGCACAGGGAGGAAGAGTTAGGTTAATCAAATTAAATTTCTTTCAGTCTTCTCAGGAAGACAGTAACCAGCCCTTTTAGGATATTTCAAGTTTAATATTTAATTAACATCAATTATTGATTTACATGCAATTCTAAGAAATAATATAGATTTATCCTGGATAGGCTTTAGGAAGTTTTTCACAATGATACCAGTGGTGAGCCTAGGCAGTCCTGAGTAAATGTGTAAGGAGAGAAATTGTGGAATGTGGAATGTATGCCACGTGTCTGCGGGTACCCTCAGGGACGAAGAGAAAGTGTCACATCACCTGGACCTGGAGTTACAGGCAGTTGTGAGCCATCTGGTGTAGGTGTTGGGTATTAAATTCAGATTGTCCAGAAGAGCAGGAAACACTCTTAGTCACTGAGCAATCTTTCCAGTCCCAAATATTTCCTTTTGACTTTTATAATTTTTTCTTGTTCAGATGAAATTTGATGCATCCCAGACTGACCTGGAACTCACCATATTGGGAAAGATGACCTCAATCCCCCAGTCTTCCTGATTCCTACTCCTGGGTGCTGATGTTATAGATATGTGGCAACATACTTCTTATACTCAGTGCTGGAGATGGAACCCAGGGCTTCATGTCTGTTTGCCAAGCACTCTACCAACCAAATGACATCCCAAGACTCAGATTATACCTTCAGTTTAAGTTGTGCTTTATCCACAAACGTCTGGTGTCACCTAGATTTTAGATGAAGCTCATCACAGCATTTTGTTTTTGTTACTTTTTGTTAACACTACCAGTTTGTAATCAGCTATTAAATTATTTTCCATACATGTAGGTGAGTAATGGGACCATGTAACTAAAATAAATATCAAATCTACTGAAAGGACAGACATTTTGATGAAATAATATTCCTCACCAACATCATTTGTAACATATTCTTCTCCCCTTTTGCAACCTTTTCTAGATCTTGCCAGCTGTCATCAAATCTCTTAGAAAAATCTACTTCTGTGTAAAGAATTCAATTGTGATCACTCAATTTCTTTGTATTGATGCCTTTTCTATATCATTGAATTATAAGAAGCTCATTTTAATTCCTTATAACAGGAACTTCTTGATTCTGTTTTGTGGATCAGTCCTTTCTTATTTCTTATTCTTGGAGCCTTTATGAATTCTCCACTTTATTAAGACCGTATCTGTGGGGTTATAAAAAGCTTGAACCCAAATCTACATACCTTCACACATCATATCCAACCTCTTTCTCCAGCCAGACCCAGTGCATCTTGTGCCAGGTTCTATCTGGGTGAGTCTGACTCATCCACCTCTTCTCCCACCCCATCAACCCCTCAGATACAGTCTGTGTTATACATCTAGTGACCCAGCCTAGCCTAGACAGCCCCGTTGACGTGTCCCACGATTTCCAGGCTTAGGACCAGACCTGCCCCGTCCATCTCCAACCTACAGGCTCCTCATACACTGTATGTAACTTCTCTGTCCATTCAAGTCCTGAATTCCACGTGTCAGGGTCCAGCTAGCTGAGTCCATTAGATCCTCCCATTCATGTGTTCTCCCCGAACCTCAGATCTATCCCCCAAACTCCAGACATTGACCAGGATGCATATCCTGCCTGCCAGCTCAACCCCTTCTGTCCACTTGAGTTCATTACACCTAAGCTATATGGAACTGTAGGCTCAACTGTGCCAGCATATCCTGTGTTTTGTCCCAACCTACTTTGTACATATTAGACACAAAACTAATTTTAAAAAAGCCCATACACCCAAATCTCATCACAAAAATTAAAACAAAATGAAAGATGGAAGCAGTATCTTTCCCACCAAATTTACAAGTCCCATAGGAATGCTTGCCAATGTGAATTACCTAGATAAAACCCTAGGGTCAGAATTTAAAAGAATAATTATAAACTTCATCAAAGAATTTAAAGAAGTTAAAGAAGACACAATGAAACATCTTAATGAACTTAAAGAGAGTAAACACTTGAATAATACCCAATAAAACATAAACACAAGACTGATGGAAATGTCAAAGACAATCCATGACTTAAAATAGAATTCAATAAAGAGACAAAAATACTGAAGAGGACCCAAGCTGAAATAAAAATGGAAATAAAAAGTCCAATAACCCAAATAGAAAACTCAAGGGAAAGTCTAACAAGTAGAACGAATCCAGTAATCCAGTAGGACATAGAACATCATGATGTGAGGATAAAGTAGAGGATCAGGATGGAAGGCCCACTCAATAGGAGAGAATTTTGACAACTTGTCAAAATGCAGAGAAGAACTGACCAAGGGGTGCCCATCTCCAGTCCATACTTCTACAGTATAACCTTTATTTCCAAGGTTCAGGGGACATTGTAAAATGGACATTGTATGGAATGATTGTAAAGAGACAGAGAACTAGGAAAGATGTCTGTTTTAGGATAGTTTCTTCTATATATGACAAGGAATTTATACACCTATGGTCTCTACAATATAAATGAACAGTGGGGCATATCAGTTGACACTATAAATGGAGGAATCTCATAGGAGCCCATTCCTAGATAAACGGTCACAGACTTTTTATGATGGTTGAGAGAAAATGAATAATTTTTCTCCAGGGATGGGCCTCCTAAGTTATTATTCAATACCAAATGAGCAACACTAAATGGACTCAGGATGTATATATATATATATATATATATACATATATATATATGTATATATATGTATATATATATATATATCTCCAAAGAATAAAGAGGACATGCATTCGAATGGGTGATCCAGGAAGGATTCTAGGGAGGAAATGGAGGGAAGAAAGAATGCAAAGACAGTATACATATATAAAATTAAAAGAGCAATTATAAAAATCAAGAAAATCCATCTTTTTGCTGCCTCTAAGTAGCACACCTAGCCATCAATGACAGATTTCACCTTGGGGCAAAAAGGTGAAAAATGTACAGTATACCACTCAACCCTCATCAGAGAAGCTTCCTCTTGCTGTATTTGGTGAGTAACAAAGACCGGCAAAAGGTCAATGTACAGAGAATAAAAGACATCAGACTACTTGTATCTATATGAGATGGTCCTCCTATGAAGGCTTAGGGATCTGTATAGAAGAGGGGGAAGAAAGACTGAAAGAGCCAGAGGTGGTAGATGACCTCAAGAAAACAGTGGTTCCCAAACACGATAGGGCTGCTGTGCATACGAATTCGAATGGTTGTGACAACATGCACAAGACCTGTCCAAGATCAAGCCAACAAAATCCCATTATTTAGAAGGGATGATGTGTATTAAGTCCCACTTCTAGCTGAAGAGCTATTGGCATTTGATTGCTACTGGAATAGGGAAAGCTGTTTTTTCTTTAATCGTATGATACCTGCATATTGGGCACACTCTGGGACCAGATCCATACTTAGGAGTATTTGACCAATAGGAACTGGACTGGGGAGAGATGGAATAAGAGAGACAGAGGCAGAGAGAGAGAAGAGAGAGAGAGAGAGAGAGAGAGAGAGAGAGAGAGAGAGAGAGAGAGAGAGAGAGAAAGAAAAGCAAAGAGGGACATAGACACACAGAGAACAGTTATATGGATAGGGAGGTGGGGAGGTTCAAGTGAAGGATGAATATGATCAAAATACATTGTAAGACAAATGATCTTATAGGGGAAATGGGAAAGGGGCTCTTTAGGAAGTGGGGGAATGAGGTAAGTACAAAAGAAGGAGGGAAGAGGTTAAACTCACAATGAGGATGTCTGACAAAAGCCACAAGGAGGCATATTATTAACTACTCACATAAGAAAATCCCACAATTCACATAATTCTGTGCATAAATATATTGCTTTAATGAAATTCTCTCATATGGGCTGACATTGGTCATTCCATGAGACAAAGGCCATGTGAAAATAATAATAAAAAACAATACCAAACATGAGACGCCATCTTTTGAGTTGTTGGCCAGAGCTATCCAGGAGACTTCCAAAACATACAGCCTATTGCTATTGCCCTTGGTTGTCCTCCCCCAACCCAGGTAATTTCCTATTGATGAAGACACCATGCACATCAGAGACAGGGCCAGAGACTCCCTAAGCTGGAACTCTCTGAGCTGTCCCTTTCTTGAGAATGACACCAGAATGTACCACAATTCTGAAGGAGGAAAGCAACCAATGTTCCTCTCTAGACATGATGCCCCTGAGGCACATCAATGACCATCGTGGCATTATAACCCAAAGAGTGGGGTACTGGCATACATACCTCGGTGGTAGCTAAATAGCTCTCTAATTGAACTTAAGACCTGCCCAACAAGAGGTGGACCATTCCTGGTACTGGAAACTAGCTAACTACTGTGTTCCAGTCTCATGGTTATTGGAGGAGAACCTACAAGCACGAATTTGCTAAACCAACATAATCCCTAACAATGACATGTAAATATTTGTTCTTATGCCCACAGATAGTGTAGTCTTTATCAAGGAAACAGGTGGAGAGAACTACAGAAAACCAGAACCAACAAAATGCAAAGTTGTGAAGCCCAGCACCAGCGAATACATCTACAAAACATTCTCAAACCTAAGGCCCAGGGAACATTTCAGAAGAGGAGGTGGGAAGACAGTAAGAACCAGAAGATCAGTAAATTTGTTGTGAGACTGTGTCTCCTAATAATGCCAGAAACTATGACCAGAAAGCCTTATCAACATGACTATCCCAAAATATTGCTGAACAAGGATGACAGAGCAGATTAGACAATGTGAACAGGCAAAAGTCCATGAGGCTTCAACTTTCCACAGAGAACTACAAGAATAACGCCAGGATTGGGTAGGTGGTCTTCACTGGGAAGAACACACCAACTGGCTGTCCACTGCCAAATGGTCAGCCCTGAAACATACATACAAATAGCATCATAGGAACTGAGCTGGTTGTATTTAAGGAATACATACAGAAACATTTACGTAATAACAATTTATGACAAAAGATGCCATGAGCTAGAAGGAGAGAAGGAAGAGGCATATGGTAGGGTTTGGAGGGAGAAAAGTGAAGAGAGAAATATTATAATTGTATTATACTCTCAAAAATACATTTTATGAAATTCTCAAAGAACTAATAAAAACATTGTTTTGTTTTAATTCCAACTGAACATTAGTGTTGTGTAACAGGCTTTACACACACACACACACACACACACACACACACACAATTCAACCAGAAAGAAAGCCTATGATAGACCACAGAACAATTGCACCAATGTCTTCAAGAGTCAAGAATCTTCCTAGTTTTTGTTCTTCTGAACACGTGACCTTTTGTTTAACACCTGCTTACCACAGGAAGCTTATGGGCCACCTCTTCCCTCCTGAAGTAAACAGTTCAAGTTGGAGGAAATGCTGTGACTTGAAGGAACATACCATACAATTAGGGAGTGATTAAGCAATCTCAGGAATCCGATAACTCTGAACCAGGATAGTTTCTTCACACTGTTGAACAGTTACTGAGTAATGTCTGTGCTGATGGTAGACAGTGATTCACATACAGTGCCTAGGGCTCCTGGGGAAAAAGCTGGGAGAAGTGTCTTTCAGAAGGTGCACAGAGAAGTCCAGAGTGTCCTGGGAAGCAATGAGTACAGATATAAAGGACTTTCTTTCCTGGTGGCTCTGCTCAGTGTTTTCTATCTCCTTCCTATCTAGTTACTCTTCTGGATCAGTTTTTCAATTTCATGTCTCAGGTTACCACCAAAGATATTCTAGATATTGGTGCAAAATTGGACCTGAGATATATTCATGCTCTCTGACTCACATGTTTCAGACTAACAATCATAACATCCAAGGATCATCGTTCTGAAGCAAGCCTACACATGCCTTAACCATGACCTCTGGTAGTACTACCCTAAACATAATTGAAAAGGGTTTTCCAGCACAAGGGCATATTGGAAGATTGGAGCCAAAGAATATCATAAAGTCACACTATGCAACAAAACTCACACAGGAGATTTACTGGACGAGACACAGAATGGTGGCTTCCTCTAAACTGGAAGAGAGACAGCAATGGGTTAAGCTGAGGGGAGGGCTTTTTAGAAGGTCTTCAGAGCATGCGCAGTAAGCTAGTGGAAAAGTACTCTGTGCTGGAAGTATTACTTGGCCATTAATTCTGAGTCACAAGGCCAGGGGTTTCCAAGACTCAGGTTTTGGGACAGGCCAGGGGCAGGCCTGTTACCTTGCAATAACATCTTCTAAAATGGCTTATGATAGAAATCTAACAAAACAGGCAACACCCAACACCCAAGGCACAGGCACCTTTCTTATGCTTACTCATTGTACTAGGGAGAAAGTAGCAGAATCCTGTCTGAGGACATTCGTGTGTTTCAGTGAATTAAATTTCATCATAGCTTTAAAAAAGTCATATTTGCAGTTTACCATTTTAATTATTTTTCATATGCACTCTTATCAGTTAAATTTTTCTGTTTTGGGGGCCTGAGAAATGGCTTAGCAGTTAAGAGCACTGGCTGCTCTTCTAGGCATCCTGGTTAGATTTCCATCACCCACGTGGTGACTGATAGCAGTCTCCAGTTGCAGGGTTCTCAATGCCTTCTTCTGGCCTCTGTGGGCACCAGGTGTGCGTGCGTGAGTGCGTGCGTGCGTGTGTGTGTGTGTGTGTGTGTGTAGTACATTGTCATACACGTAGGCAAAATATCCATATACATAAAGTTTAAAAGCATTTTTGGTGGGGATTTTAATTTTTTGTCATGTAGTAGCTAACTTATTTTAAAGTAAATAGGATGCGTTACATTTCTTTTCTTAGCAATAATGATTTGCTGTTCTAGATGGTTAATTCAGAAAGGATGTTTATGTACTCATGCAAAACAACATTTGAAACTTTATTATTGATCAAGTTAAATTGATCCAGGAAATCTGCATATGTTTATGTTTTAAATGTATTTGCTAAAACAAGTAGATAAACACAAGGTTACTGATTACATGATTGGGTGAAATACAGTTGGGTCCTAAAGTCCATATTTGTACAAGTAAGAGTTTGTAATCTTAATTCACTTCATTGATTATATAGCCAACTTGGAAGCAAGTTATGTGTGGTAATTATTAGGACACTTGTCATGCATTTGGCCACTCTATATAATAACACTTTACATGTCTGGAGATTTGCTCATGAATAAGTTCTTTCCAAGTCTGGTCCTGATTAGCTTTTGAGATAAGATCGGGTGCATTCAGGCCTTATACAAAGTTGTTAGACTTCTAATCTTACAAATATTGGTTTGTATAGTAGGGACATGTTATCCGTTATAGCCTCTGTCCCCTGTAGGCTTCCCTGTTGACACTTGGTCCCAGCTGATGGTGCTACTTGGGAAAATTATGGACTCTTTAGGTGTGGAGCATAACAGGAAGAACTGAGTCACTGGGGTTGGGTCTTGAGTCTGTTCCCATGTCCTATTCTGTCTCTGCTTCCTGATCGTGGATGAAATGTGACCAGTCAGCTTCCTGCTCTTACCACTCTGCCTGCATCTCACAGTGGTTGCCATGATGAACTCTGTCCTACTGGAAGTTTAAAGCAAAAGACCCCCACATTTCCTCTAAGTTTCTTTTATCAGAGTAATTTATCACAGATAATAAAGGGACGGATTTTCCTTCAACCTCTGCTCCCTTTTTCTGCACAGCATTTATTTTAGACAGGAACAATTTTCTGGGTCAAAAATTTTGAAGGTAGGTTGGTGACCACATCTCTCCACTAGGGGCCCTTTCTATCTATTGGAGGTGATTTCTTCAGGCTCCATCTCCCTACTCGTGGGCATTTTGGCTAAGGTCATCCCCATTGAATCCTGGGAACCTCTCATAGCCCAGGTTTCTGGGATGTTCTAGAAGTTCCACCTGCCCCCCAACAACTGCATATTTCCATGCACTCTCCTGGCCCTCTGGGCTTCTCTCCTGTCTCCCCCAATACTTGATCCTGCCTCCCCTTTTCCCTCCCCCCCTTTCCCACTCAGGTCCCTCTTTCCCACTGCCTCTCATGATTATTTTATTCCCTTTCTAAGTGTGATTGAAGCATCCTCACTTGGGCCTTCTTTGTAAACTTCTTACAGTCTATGGGTTGTACCATGGGTATTCTGTTCATTTTGGTTAATATCCACCTAACAGTGAGTACATATCATGCATGTCCTTTTGGGTTTAGGTTACCTCACTGAGGATGATATTTTCTATTTCCATCCATTTGCCTGCAAAACTCATGATGCCCTCCTTCCTAATAGCTGAATATTATTCCATTGTATAAATGAACCACATTTTCTGTATCCATTCTTCTGTTGTGGGACATCTGGGTTGTTTCCAGCTTCTGGATATCACAAATAAGGCCACTATGAATGTAATGGAGTGTGTGTCTTTGTGGTATGGTGGAGCATCTTTTGGGTATATGTCCAGGAATGGTATAGCTGGGTCTTCAGGTAGAACTGTAATTATATAAATTAGGTAACCCAGACTCTAGAAGACGAATGCTGAACACTCTCTCAACTGTGGTTTCTAGCTTCAAGTCTTTAAATGTGATATACAACATAGAGCAACCACACAAACCAGCAAAGTATAAAAGGACAGAAGTTTCGTGTGTCTTGTGAGAGGAATAGCAGGATCCTGGTGATATACAGTGTGGAATAAAATAACAAGGAAAGGATTCCAAGCAGGAGAGAAAGGAGAGGTCAATATAGAAGGAAAAGGAGAGATGAGAGGCAAATGACACCAACAGTTGTAGCTTTAATTTTTTCAAAGCCTACTCTTAATGATGGATCTTAAATGCTTTAACCTCCCTTCTAGCCTACCACCCATGAGTGGTAGTGGAAAATAAAGGATACGGGGAAGTGGGCCTGTTTAGGAATGGTTCTTTGGAGCAAATCCCATCTGCATTGTCAGGAAATTAGTCATTCAGGTTCACAGGTCAACAGCAGCAGCAGCTCGATCTACTCACAAACACTTTATAGATACATCAGCAGTTCAGTTCAGTAGTGTTGGAATAGCAGCAGTGGTGGCACCACCTACCAGGAACAGCCAGGCCTCAGCCAAATCGGCACAAGTGAGCAGGAGGAATTCGGACCAGCAGGGACACCAGAAGCAGTTCTCAGCTGTGCCTCTCTCGATGAAGCCAAGATCAGCGAAGACTCAAGACCAAGGACGAATTAGCTATGTAAGCAAATCAAGCTCCTCTCACAGGTCACTGAGTCTTATTTATACCCCCTCCGAACATCACGTGTCTTCTAAGAGTCTTGCCTTGCCACACGTCTTGCCTTAGCATGCAACTCTGTCTCAGCTGGCATCGCTCTGCCAATTTTCCAGAGTCCTCGGAAGAGGCAAGAATCTGCAGCATATCACCAGAAATTTTTTGGTCAGTTTCTCTCTGTGGAGTCCTGACAAATGAAGCTCAACTACACAGTGTAAGGTGGACCAATACATGCGTGTAGTTAGTGAAGAATCCTTCATCACACGTCCTTTTACATACTTGCTTTAGAAGAATATCTTTTCACCTATGTCTGATCCAGAGAAACATTCTTTCACATGTCTGCTTTAGCAAAACATCCTTTCACTTGAGTCTGCTTCAAGAAAACACTCCTTCACGTGTTCACCCCAGCAAAACACCATCCAACACAATTGACTTTCCAAAGAACCCTTTAATTCCCACTTCAAAGATTGTTTGATACAGCCTTAAGGAATTATATTTTATCAAAATGTATACATAATATATATATACACATCTATGTATATCTATCACATGATAGATATGAAAGGGAACATTGTGATTTTGTTATATATATATATATATATATATATATATATGCTTTTATTTTTTATTGGTTATTTTATTTATATACATTTCAAATGTTATCTGCCTTCCTGGTTTCCCCTCCACAACCCCTCATCCTATCCCCCCTCCCTAATGCTTCTATGAGGGAGCTCCCCCATTCACCCACTTACCCACTCCCGCCTCACCATCCTAGCATTCCCCTTCACTGGGGCATCCAGTCTCCACAGGACCAAGGCCCTCCCCTCCCATTGATGCCAGATAAGGCCATCATCTGCTACATATGTAGCTGGAGCCATGGGTCCCCCCATGTGTACTCTTTGGTTGATGGCTTAGTCCCTGGGAGTTTTGGAGAGGGGGTCTGGTTGGTTAATATTGTTGTTTTTCTTATGGGGTTGCAAACCCCTTCATCTCCTTCAGTCCTTAACCTAACTCCTCCATTGAAGTCAGTTTGATGGTTGGCTGCAGGCATCTGCATCTGTATTGGTCAGGCTCTAGCAGAGCCTCTCAGGGGACAGTCATACCAGGCTTGCATCAGCAAGTGCTTCTTGGCATCAGCAATAATGTCTGGGTTTGGTGTCAGCAGATGGAATGGATCCGTAGGTAAGGCATTCTCTGGATAGCCTTTCCTTCAGTCTCTGCTCCACACTTTGTCCCTGCATTTCCTTTAGACAGGAACAATTCTGTGTTAATATTTTTGAGATGGGTGGGTGGCCCCATCCTTCAACGGGGGTCATGCCTAACCTCTGGATATGGTCTCTACAGGTTCTCATTCCCCTTTGTTGGGTATTTCAGCTAATACCTAATTTAATAGCTATTTAAATTGTTTGTCTGCATTTTTGCTTTATTATTTGTCATTGCATTAGAAGTACTCTATATATCCTAGAAATTCACTCCTGTGCTGCTTAGTTTTATGTCAACTTGGTATAAACCAGAATTGCCTGGGAGGAGGAAACCTCAATGAGAAATTGTCTCCACCAGATTGGCCTGTGGGCATGTCTGTGGAGCACTTTCTTTGTTGCTGTTTCAAGTAGGAAGGCCCAGCTTAGTGTGGGTATTGCGATCCTTGAGTAGCTGGGCCTGGGCTGTGTAAGAAAAGTAGCTGAGCCTGCCGTAAGCATTCTTTCTGCATGCTCTCTGCTTCAGTTCCTGCTTGAACTCTTACCCCAGTTTCCCTCAATGATGACTGAGTTGTGAAAGTGTAAGCCAAATAAATCCCTTTCTTCCCAAATTGCATTGTCAGTGTTTTATCACAGCAAGAGAAAAGTAATACAATCCCTTGTTACATATGTGGCTTACAAATGTTCCTGTCATTTCGTCATTTCAGAGGTTGCTTTTCACTCTGTTGATTATGTCTTTTGATGCTCAGAAGTATATATATATATGTGTGTGTGTGTGTGATGTATTCATATGTATATATGTATGTGTATATGTGTGTATATATGTATATATGCATCTATATACATATTCATATCTATATATGTCTTCTTTGAAAATGTCATGGATGAGCTTGGCAGTGGTAGTATGTACCTTTAATTCCAGCTCTTGGGAGGCAGAAGCAGTCAGATCTCTGAGTTCAAGGCCAGTTTGGTCTACAGAGTGAATTCGAAGACATCTAGGGCTACACAGACAAACACTGTCTCAAAAAAATAAACAACAAAAACCCCAAAATCAACAAAAATAGAAAGAAAGAAAGAAAGAAAGAAAGAAAGAAAGAAAGAAAGAAAGAAAGAAAGAAAGAAAGTCAAAGAGGAATAGAGTGGATTAGTTATACCTATGCCCTGACTCCTCCAGCTTCTCTTACTCCCTAATCTATCACCCTCCCAGGTTCAGGTCCTCTTTCCTTTTTTCCATGCCTTGAGTCTAATTAGTGCTGCCATACATGCATGGGTATGAGGTCATCCAATGGGACATGGGCAACCTGCCAGTGGTGATCCCTCAAAGAAAAGTGAATCTCCTACCCCAGCAGCATTCAGTAGTCAATAGCTCCTCAGGGTTGAGGTCTCAGTAGCTCCTCCCTCCTTCGTGCTGCGATTTTTTACTCACTGAGTCATGTACAGACAACTCCAGTTAGTGAGTCCGTGCATGTACCAGCAGGAAGAGTCTGTCTTCATGCCTAGAGGACAATCTCACAGCAGTCCTCCTCATCCTCCAGCTCTCACACTCTTTCTACTCTCTCTTCTCTGATGTTCCCTAAGCCTCGTGGATATGTGGTGTTGATGCAAAGAAGTTAAGTTTGATATAATTCTATCAGTCTATTTTTTTATGCCTTTGATTTGGTGTTTAACACATCATTGCTAAATCCAAATGTTATGAACATTTCTTATTATTTTTCCTTTAGGAGTACTAAACATTTAAAAGTTTTATTTTGATAAAATCTATCCCCATCTCCTCCATTTCTTTCCTATAGCCCTCTCAACCTCATGTGCTCTTTTGCATTTGGAGCCACTGAGTTCACTTTAGTTCTCCCTATAAGTGCATGGGTTAGCCCTATCTAGTGGATCATGGGCAGCATTTCAGAAGACTGAGTCCCCCTCCCCCAGCAGTCATCAATAGCTCCTCATCTTAGGGTGTGACTTCACGAGTCTCCCTCTATCCCTGCTGTGATTTTTTCTGTCTTGATCATGTATGGGTTTGTGCCTGTAGTCATAGCCCCTGTGGGTTTATAGGTGCAACAGTACAGTCATAACAGCAAATACTGTTTGTCCACAGACATCTATTACCTCTGGCTCTTAGACTTTTTCTATGTCTCCTCTGCTGTGATGATTCCTGAGCCTTGGTGGTGGGAGTGTGATATAGTTCCGTTTAGAGATGAGCATACTACTCTCTGCATATTGACTTGTGTGGGTCTCTGTATTAATTACCTGTTGCTTCAAAAAGAAGCATCTCTGATAAGAGTTGAGAGATGCACTAATATTGTATAAAGGTAAGAACTTAGGGGACAGTTTATTACCACATCATCCATTTAGCAGAATACTAGTATTACATGCTCCCTTAGGGCCGATAACTTAGCCAGTTACTGGCATTAGACTCAGTTATCAGTCCCAAACATGAGTTCCGTCTGTGAAGTGGCTTTAAGTCCAACCAGAAAGTGGTTGTTTAGTCCCTTAACATTCATGTCCCTATTGTGCCCGTGGTCTAGGCCAGTCTTATTGTAGTTCACAGCTCTCACAACTAGGAAAGAAGATTACTTTTCTTCTCCAGTAGAGCACATAGAGTCTTCTAACATTGTGAAAGCCAGTTAGAGAGGTGATGCTTCCAGACTATTGTCAGCTTGGTTTCTGAAATTCTGTAGTTCAAATATATAATGTCTTCAGCAATATAGTCTTATCATCAGGTTCCAGAGGGTAACTAAGAGCAATGGGATATGTAATAGCCTACAACATTTGGTAGGGGAAGGTGTATGAGAAGAGGCTGCCTATACTTGGCAGTGGCCATCTTGTTTGATAACCTACAGTCTCTGGAAGAGGTGCTCTGTTATAGAGTGATATTACAGATATTACTGCTTACTTTTAAACATTTGAATTCATTTTTGTTCATGGTATAAGGGTCCGATTTCATCATGTTGAGTGCAAAATCCATTTTTTTCAATACCATTTATTGAAGAGATTTTGAAGTATTGACACCCTTCTTGAAGATCATTTATGCTTTACTATGATGTTTTTATTTTTATAGCCTTAGAATATGTTTTAAAGTATATGAATATCTGAAATACACACACACACACACACATGTATATAATATTGACACATGAAAAACTAATTTTTCAATCATTTCACCCTACCACTTCAAAATTATTTTTCCTATTTCAGGTCCTCTGACATACTGAATTTTAGGTTGAATTTTCTATTTCTGTTAAAAAATTCTGTTGAGGGTTATCCCAAAAAAGAATATAAAAGAATATATCCCTGTGTGTGGGATATATTCTTCTAGCTGGCCTGCCTTGCCTGGCCTGAGAGGGAGAAGATGCACCTAGAAGAGACTTGATGTACCAGGATGGGGAGTGGATACCCAGGAGGCCCCCACCCCCTCAGAGGAGAAGGGAAGGGAGATGGGGGAAGGATTGCAGGAGGGGGTGACTGGGAGGGAAGCAGTGAGTAGAATCTAAAGTAATAAGTAAGCAAGTAAATAAATAAATAAATAAAATAAATATTTTTAAAAGGCTGTTGAAATTTTGATAGAGAATTCTTAAATCTGTAGGTCATTTTGCATAGTATTGATATCTTAACAATATTAAAATTTCCAGGCTAAAAATACAGATATCTCCCACTTTATTTGTATATTCTTTAATTATTTCAGCGATGTTTTTGTTTGGTTTTCAGTCCGCAGCATATTCTAAATTTTACATTGTTTTATTTCCAATAACACTATTATATTTGATACTATTTATTTTAAATGATTTTTTCATAATTTCATTTTGGATTATTTAGTGCAAGCATGGTAATGTTGGTATTTGTATATAGACATTAATCCTACAATCTAGATGGACTTAATTAGTTCTAACTCTGGAGCATTCTATAGATTTTCTCTATATAAAAATCATTTTGTATAGGAATACAAAGTTTTACTTATTTTTCAATGTAGATTCTTTTTATTTCTTTTTTTCTTGCCTAATTGCTCTTACAATTAGTACTCAGTGTTGTGTTGAACAGAAATGATGTGACCCGTTATCTTTATCTTTTACTTGATCTTGGAGGAAAAGCATGCAGCCTTTCACCATCTCGCCAAACGGCACCACCAAATGGGGACCAAGTGTCCAAATACATATAGGTTTTCATCCACACCACATACTTCTCATTTGATTTCTTCTTGGACCTAATGGTTATTAAGAGTGTGCTAGTTTGTACAAATTTATAAGTTAAAAACTTTCCCTTCTGTTAAGGACTTCTACTTCTCCCATGTGTTCTTATACTGATTCTACCCCTTTGATGCTTCAGCTCTTTCCGTCATAATTTAAATTTATTAAGCTTTGTTTTATAGTCTCTGGTCTCTGTGTATACATGTATTGAGAACGTGCATTCTGATCTTATTCCACATAATGCTCTATTAACCAAATATATATTGTGGGTTTATATTTTTTGAATTCCTTTACTTCATTACTTACATTCTGACTAATTGTTCATTGTATTCATTATTGAAAGTGAGATATTGTCGTTTCTAACTTGTATGTTTTACTTATTTCTCCTTTCATTTCTGTCATTTTTAACCAGGTATTTTTATGTGTTTTTTATTGCATACACATATATTTATAGTTGTTTATCTATTCCTCTTAGTTTGACACTTTTGTCATCATAAGATGTTCTCAGGGTCTAGAGAGATGGCTCAGCAGTGGAGAGCACTTATTACTCTCACAGAAGATCCAGATTTGGTTCCTAGGGCCCAATGGTGATTTATAATCACCCCTAACTCCATTTCCATGGGATCCTACATCCTTGTCTGTGGATATGTACATAGTTCACATACATACATGCAGGCAAAATAATCATGCACATAAAATAAAAAACTGAAACAAAATGTTGCTAATTGTTTCCAGTTATAGTTTTCAATGTTCTCCACCCCTGACAATATAACCACTCCAGCTTTCTGGTAGTTGATATTTGTATAATATATGACTGTATAATATATCTTTATATGCCTTCACTTTAAACCTACTTGTGTTTTGAATCTAAAGCATGTTTCCTGTAGATAACAGGTATTACTTTTGCACTGCTGTGGCCAAATGCCTAACAGAAATGACTAAGAGAAGAAAGAGTCATTTTGGTTCATGGATCAAGGCCATCTGCGTGGTGTAGGCGGGGCAAGGTCTTCCATCTGAGGCAGTGAGTTTGAAATGGGCCATGTTTCAGTTCTTTGCCATATCCTTTATATCTTCTGTCACTCCTTTCCCGTTTTGTTCATGTGCTGGCTAGTATTTTGTCAGCTTGACACAAGATAAGGACATTTGGGAAGAGGGCATATCAATTGAGAAAATGCCTCCATCAGATTGACTTGTAGGCAGGTCTGTGGGACATTTTCTAGGATAACGTCAGAGGGTCTAACCCACTATGGGTGATGTCATACCTGGGCACCCGGGGTGTGTAAAAAGCCAATCAAACAACACAGCCAAACATTACTCTTGTGTCACTCTTCACCGTGTTTTGTTTTCTGTCATTATCATTATATATGTTGAATCCCTTGATACCAAACATAGGTCTTCCTCAAAAGTAAGACAATTTAAGGCAAATCTGAGTGATCATGGCCATGGCTTGGGCACGTGGATTCTGGTTGTCTCGAATGCCATGTTTCAACTGTGGAAGAGGCTACATAAACTTTTATACTGTCAGGACAAAAGCCTTTTTTCTTTTTTTTATTTTTCTTTTATTTTTTGTTATTCTTTAATCTTTGTTTTTATAGTCCAGTCTTTATTCACATCCTGGTGCACCCTCTGAGTGTTCCACATCCCATACCTTCTCTCCTGCACCCCTCATCTCCAAGAAGATGTCCTCACCACCAGACCCCACACCACCAGACTTCCCCACTCCCTGGGGCCAGAAGTCTCTAGGGGGTTAGGTGCATCTTCTCTCATTGAGTCCAGACCCAGCAGTCCTCTACTGTATATGTGTTGGGGGCCTCATATCAGCTGGTGTATGCTGCCTGGTTGGTGGCTCAGTGTCAGAGCAATCTCAGGGGTCAATGTTAGTTGAGACTACTACTGGTCTTTCTATAGGGTTGCCCTCCTTCTCAGCTTCTTCCAGCGTTTCCCTAATTCAAGCACTTCTGTCCCCAGCCTCTGTCCATTGGTTGGGTATAAATATCTGTACCTGACTCTTTCAGCTGCTAGTTGGGCCTCTAGGAGGGCAGCCATGCTAGGCCCCTGTCTGTAAGCACATCATAGAATCAGTAATAGTGTCAGGCCCCGGGGCCTCCTCTTGAGTGGGATCCCAATTTGGGCCAGTCACTGGACCTCCTTTCCTTCAGGCTCTTCTTTTTTTGACCCAGCAAACAGTTCTTTCAAACAGGAACAATTCTGGGTCAGAGTTTTTGACTGTGGAATGGCAACCCCATCCCTCCACTTGATGCCTCTTTCTACTGGAGGTGGACTCTACAAGTTCCTTCTCCTCATTGTAGGGCATTTCATCTAAGGTCCTTCTTTTGAGTTCTGAGAGTCTCTCACCTCCCAGGTCTCTGGTACATTCTAGAGGGTCCCTCCATCTCCTACCTCCTGAGGTTGCCTGTTTCCATTCTTTCTGCTGGTCCTCAGGGATTCAGTCCTGTTCCCTCCAACCCAATACTTGGTCATGTTCCCCTCTTCCCCTCACTGTTCCCTTTCCTACACAGGTCCCTCCCTCCCCTCACTTCCCCCACATGCCATGATTGCTTTCTTCTTCCTCCAAAGTGGGATTGAGACATCTTCACTTGGGCCCTTCGGCTTGTTAACCTGTTAACCTTCTTGAGTTCTGTGGATTGTATCCTGGGTATTCTGTACTTTTTTGACTAATATCCACTTATTAGTGAGTACCTATCATGCATGGCCTTTTGGGTCTGAGTTACCTCACTGAGGGTGATATTTTCTAGTTCCATCTGTTGGCCTGCAAAACTTAAGATGTCCTCGTTCTTAACAGCTGAGTAGCATTCCATTGTGTAAATGAACCACATTTTCTGTATACATTCTTCTGTTGTGGGACATCTGGGTTGTTTCCAGCTTCTGGCTATCACAAACAAGGGTGCTATGAACATAGTGGAACATGTGCACCTGTGGGATGGTGGGGCATCTTTTGGATATATGCCCAAGAGTGGTATAGCTGGGTCTTCAGGTAGATCTATTTCCAATTTTTTTCTGAGGAACTTCCAGATTGATTTCCAGAGTAGTTGTACCAGTTTGCAATCTCACCAGCAACGAAGGAGTGTTCTTCTTTCTCCACATGTGCTATCACCGAGTTTTTTTATTTTAGCCATTCTGATTGGTGTAAGGTGGAATCTCAGGGTTGTTTACAAAAGTCTTATGTCAAGGCATTTAGTAAACACATTTAAGTACCTCAGTGGGCGGGTCACAGGAAGCAGGGAATTTCTGCTATAGGTTTCAGGCACTATCTGATAACACCTACAATATTTCAATTCTCCAGTCATGAAGTTCTCAACAGTCAACTTGTTGACAACTCTTCAGCCTGGATGTGACTTTTATAGGGAAATAAATGGTACAAATTGAACAGTACATTTTAAGGGTCATACTTTTCCTGCTGTTAATTTTAAATTGGCTGACTTTTATGCTGCTTTATAATTCAATGATTATGTTTACCAGTGTTCTTTAGTGGAGGGGAGGGTGAGTTACTTTCTAGGTCACTGACTTTCAACCTGAGGATTTTCTTTTTTTAAGAATGTCTTATGAGGAGGCTCTGTAAGCAACAAAACTTCCGTGACTATATGAGAATATCTTTAATTTTCACAAGGCAGATTTGCTGAATATAGGGATCTTAACTAACAATATATTTCTAAACACATTATCTCAGTGTCGTCTGGGCTCTATTATGTCAAAAGGAACATGAGGCGTTGCCCTGCAGCCAAATATAATCAAACATAGCTCAGGAATATGGGTGCAGGTTGCTACAAATACCATGTTCTGTGGATTGAAAGCGCTCTCTCTCTCTCTCTCTCTCTCTCTCTCTCTCTCTCTCTCTCTCTC
>NW_021604670.1:5986110-6046449 GCF_004785775.1 Grammomys surdaster
TCTCTCTCTCTCTCTCTCTCTCTCTCTCTCTCTCTCTCTCTCTCTCTGTGTGTGTGTGTGTGTGTGTGTGACATAGATGTCTCATTTAGGGCCAAGCATTCCAGTCTCTTAGGCTCCACACCTGACCTGTTGTGAGTCTCTGCTAACTGCCACCTACTGCAAGAAGCTTCTCTGATGAGGGCAGAGAGATGCACTAAGCTATAGCTATAATAGTAAGTTTAATTAATAGTTTGTCTGCTAAACAGAATGATAGTAAGTTCTCTCTAGGGCCTAGAAATTGACTCTACAGATTCATGGCCCTGACAGTGGTACTGTAGTGCCAGGGAAATGTTAGTAGTCCCCCCCAAAAACAGACAGGAGCCAATCTGATGCAACTCACAGCAGGGTCTTTATTCTATTTGAGCTGCCCACCCCCCACCCCCAACACACTGCTGTCATGCAGGATGGTTTTGGTGGTGGTGGAGCCCTGAATATCTATTGGAACAAGGCTTTATAGTAAGCAGCAAGCAGGGAGTATGTGTGCAAACATCTAATTAGAAAGCTACTGTGACCTTTAACATAATTGGCTGGTGCTGGGAGTCATATCATAAACTTAATTTCTGCTCTCCTCCGCATTGGTGGTCATTAGGCAAGGGGTGGGCTCATAATCTGGGGTGCAGGTCTGTTGGGGCAATAACCTGGAGACACTGGTCTTGTTGAGGGTGTAACCTGGAAACAGTGGTTTTGTTGAGTATTAGCCTAGAGACTGGAACTAGGCTCCGGTTTTGTTGGGGGGCAACTTGGAAACTAATGCTAGTTACCAGCCTGTTAGTTTACCTGAGTTCAAACTAGGTCAAGTTCTCTAAATGGAGTCTGAACTTAAAAGATTTGGCATTTCATCACTAGGTATGGTTTTGTCTTGTGGAGTAGGCATTAAATCCAGTCATAATAGCTGCTCCTATGATGTTTGTGTCATAAATCCTTGCCAGGCCAGACATTATCATAGCTGGCAGGGTTAATGGCTGGAGAAGATTGGTGATTACTTTTCTCCTCTGGCAGTGTGCAGAGCCCTTCTTGACTTTTGAAAGCTAGACGCTAGAAGTGAAACATCTAAGTCAGTTAGTACCAGATTGATTTTTCCATTTATGACTCAAGTGTGTAATATCTTTAGCAACAGAATTTTATCATCCAGTTCTGAAGATGCCTGTGATGTTTGGGGGTGCATTGGTACCTTACTGGCCACCAACTCCAGGCATATTAGGAGGTATAATTAACACTAAAGATCTTTTGAAAAAAAAAACACATGGGAACTTACTAATGTAGACATTTCCTAAAATATGTACATATAAATAATTTAAGATGGCTGTGGTGGAGAAGGCCTTACTATCACCACTAGGGAGACAGAAGTAGGCTGATCTCTGAGTTTAAGGCCAGCTTGGTCTATGTGGCAAGTTCCATGCCAGCCAGGGATACATAGAGAGACTCTGTCTTAAAACAAAACAAAACAAAACAAAACCAAAACAAAAACAAAAAATCCACAAAATAATAAGGAGTTTAAATGGAGTTACCCTATAAAAGAGTAATAATGCCTCTCTTCGACATTACAAGATAACAGAGGAACATTTAAAAAGATGTTTTAGGATGTAGAAATAAAATGTAGACTTTATGAAACTATGGGTTTTTTTTTCAACAAATAAACTTCAAGGACATAAAGGAAGAATCTAGATTGATAAAAATCATGAAACACATGTCAGCCAATTGAAATTTGTGAGATTTAATTAGATCGAAGGGGTGCTGGGTATTGAATTCAGGGTTTTGGGAATGTCACACAAGCAATATTATCATTGACCTACATGTCCAGTCCTTAAATTGGGTCTTTCTGTTGTTTGTTGTTTTAAGACAGGGTCTCTCCATGTAGTTCAAGCTGAACTTAAAATATGTAGCTCAAGCTGGCTTTGAACTCAAGTCCTGCTTCAGCTTTATGACTGCTCGTCTTCCAAGAATGTGCCCTTCTTTGGATCTGGTTTCAAATAAACAATGTGTAAAATTTGCATTTATAACACAATTGGATTTTTTCAATCGTTTCCATTTGCTGAGACTAAGGCATTTTTCTTCATATTTCTATGGCAGTGTTCCTATGACTAAAATGTATCCTTTAGAAGTAGCATTGAAATCCTCAGAGACACAACACATAAAATTCCTCAAATTAATATGGGAAGTGGGGAGTGGGTGGGATTATAGGAGAGACAGATTATGAAGTGATGATTTTTTAAATAGAGTAATAACTGGAAGATGTCTCTGCCTGACGACCTGAGTTCAAGCCCTGGGACCCACATGGTAGAAAGAAAATCCACTCCTGAAAGTTGTCCTGACTTTCACATGTGCTCCATGGTGCATGCCTCCCTTCCCCCAAAACATATTAATAAATGTAACAAATCGTATAATGTATTAGTGTCTCAGTTACTCTTCTATTGCTGTGATAAAACCATGACCAAAAGCAACTTGGGGAGAAAAGGGTTTATTTCTTGTTACAATTTCTTCACTAAGGGAAGTCAAGGCAGGAAGGGAAGAAGAATCCAAGGAAAAGTGCTGCATACTGGCTTGAATCTCTACCTTAGACAATTTACCCAGGGATGGACCATCCACATGGTATGGTGGTTTGAATATGCTTGGTCCAGGGAGTGGTAATATTAAGAGGTATGGCCTTGTTGGAGGAAGTGTGTCACTGTTGAGGTGTGCTTTGAAACCCTTCTCCTAGCTGTCTGGAATCCAGTCTTTTCTTGTTTGCCTTCAGAATAAGATGTAGAACTCTTGGCTCCTCTAGTGCCATGCCTGCCTGGACTCTGCCATGCTTCCCACCATGATAATGGACTGAACCTCTGAACCTGGAAGCCAGCCCCAATTAAATGTTGTCCCAATATAAGTTACCTTGGTCATGGTGTCTCTTCATAGCAATAAAACCTTAACTAGGACATGTGGGCTGGGCTTTCCCAAATCAATCATCAGTCAAGAAAATCTACTACATACTTGCCTATAGGCCTGTCCTATGGAGGCATTTTCTCAATTGAAGTCTTTCTTCCCCAATATCTGGCTTTGTATCAAGTTGTCCAGCACAGTTGGGATTTACCATAGAATTCTTTAAATTTTTATAAATATCTGAAGTTGACCTTCGTATTATTGCTCCAGCCTTGGAATCCTGATTTTTATAGGGCCTGAGGTTACAAAGAGGGCAACTAACAATTCATCATCACACTTGGATGTGAAGCTTTACAGACTGAATAATTCTTAAAATTGGGGGTAGCTTAAAAACACTGACACACTTTTCTCTTTTTCCTCTCCAGATGAAATTAAATCCAACTTTTTGATTGTTTTATGGATTTTTAATTCTAGGGGAGGAAAAAAAGCCCTGCAACAAAATACTTAAGAAACCACTGTCTCTTTTTCAGTTCCTTGTTGAATGCTGTGAACTATGAAATGAAAATTGCGGTTCTGTCTCCATGGCTCTTCGATGTAAACTGTCAACTGACGTGGAACTTTTTTTGTTGGCTACAGAATTCATTCATTTGGGCTATTATAACAAAATACCTTACATGGGTAAATATAACAATAATGTCTTGATCATACTTCTACTTGAGAGGGAGGTCCAAAACTGCTTCATAAAATGAGGTGGTTATTATTATTACTATTATTACTACTACTACTGTTATTGCTGTGTCTTAATATGGTTGAAGGATCATGTAAGGTCCTTTGGGGTGTCTAGGGACTTCTGTTCACTCCACAATACTAGTAGGTGAGAAATTAGCTTTTTACATGTGAATTTTCAGAAGACTTATATTCTAAATGCAACAGTTGTTCTTAAGACCAAGGCATACGTCACACCATTGTAAGTGATGTCCAAAGTGGCCTTAACTTCACAGACCTGGTTTCTCCAAATTATGATACTGCAAAGAGCAGAAAGCAGTAAGTAGCTGTCAAGATAATCAAATAATTCTATTTATTTAGGTCAACCCAAAACAAAATATAAGAACCAGAAGCCTCAGTTTGTTCGTTATGGACACAAGTATATCCTTATTACTCTTTACCCTGTAGTTTGGTCAAGTTGACAAGATACAACTTGAAAAAAATAATAATAGGGCTGTAGCCATAGTAAGCTACCACCATAGGGCTGTAGTAACAGTAAGCTGCCACCATGCTCACTTGCTAACGGAACAGTCTTTTCCTTGTAGGGACATGTGAATGTTGGGGTTCGGCCTTACTATGGCACCATTATCTTTAAGAAAGTTTTATAATCCTTTTTGAATTTGTTGGTAATTTCATACATATATATGCTGGTTACTGTAATCTTTCCCCATCAATCTCTCCAATCTCCCTCTCATCCCACTCCGATCATCACCTTTGGCTCCATCCTGTAATCTCTTTCAAACGCTGTGGTTTCTTTCCTGCGCTGGGAGTCACTGAGTTTACCCAGGACCATCAGGCTCAAGGAGCTGGAAAAAATGGAATCACTTACAAAGGTGTGACATATGCCTTGGTCTTAAGAACAACTGTTGCATTTAGAATATAAGTCTTCTGAAAATTCACATTTAGGAAGCTAATTCCTCACCCAGTAGTATTGAGGAGTGGACAAAAGTCCTTAATCCTAAACAGAACATTTTATCACACATAAAGTCTGTGAGATGCTGTGTTCTAGGCATGGCATAGTCAAGGCAGTTATGGTACAGCAGCTATGGCTGCCTGCCATGGACCTACATAAGACTGCCCACCAACAGCCAATCATGAATTCATGAGAGGTCTATGGGCCTCTATGCCTCTCCACTAAAATAGTCCACAGATGAACTTTGGGGTGAAGGACCCACTGAAATATCCACCATAATCTTTTGTCATGAACTGGATCGTTACTGACAGGCAGGCAGACTCTGTTATCACTCTGGCCGTTAGACTTACGACCTGCTGAGAATCACTGATCTACAGTAATGGTTTCTACTCATTCCTTATCTTTAAATGTGTAAGAGTGATAGAAGGTAAAAGGCTAGTGCTCACTGTACACTGCACAGGTCAGCTTTTGACAGCTGTTGTATAACAGTTTGCTTTTTTCTCTAGCTTGTTGTCCAAAGTTTACCAAATAAAACATTCCTCAAATTAAAAAAAAAAAAGTATTTCTTAAATGATTATCCAAGATCAGGCCCATGAGTTAAAAAAAAAAAAAGACAAGAATAAGGTTTGTGAATTATGTGAATATTTAGTGAGAGTTTGACGGTGGAGACTTTCCCTGTGCCAAAGAGATAGTCACTATAATGAAGTGTAAGATACATGTAAAGGTCCAGTGAGATGGTTCAGTGGATAAGGGCTCTCGACGTCATGTCTGACCACCTGAGTCTGATGCCCAGAATCTACATGGTAGGAGAGAATTGACTTACACAGTTGTTCTTTGACCTCTGCACACTTGCACACACACTAAATAAATGTAATGAATATGTATACATATACTAATTTCATTCTAATAAGCAACTATGAGGACCCAAGGCAACTATGATGACCTCCAACAAGTAGAGTTTTTCTTTTTTAAAAAAAATTATTTTAAAATATAAACAATTAAGGACAGTTTTAAACACCATAGAACAGATAGTTTTAAACATCATAGATTAAAGAGGAAGAAAATTTATTGCAGGAAAAATATTATTAGGTATAAAACTCAAATCAGGCAATACATTAAATAACTCATTGTATTTTTATTGAACAATTAACACATAAGCCATTTTTTCTAGATTTTCCATTTTTCCAGTTTTTTTACTATCTAGTTGGGAGACAGCCTATGTATATGGCTTTATGTTGTGTATTATAACAAATGGTCCTTGGGTAACAGACTCTAGGTGGCCTGAAAATACCTAGGGTGGACTATTTACTTCAGGCTCGCCTAACAAGGTTCTATGGAACCAGTGATTCCAGGTGAAAATGTAAAGATGGTTGAAATACAAATAGGCCAAGCTTTCATAGACTTGCAGACTTATTTAAGAAGTACAAACAGTGCTTCTTCTGTGTTAGTTGCTGTGTAAAGAATCTAGGGATACTAAATACAACCACATGCCAATGAATAATGAAATTGGCAATTATTACAGTGTAACAATAGAATAAAGTGCTTGGGAAGTACAGAGAATGGGCTGTCAGATAGTGAGTGGATTAGATCAAGGGAAACAAAGTGGTACTGGAGGTGTCCAAATTTGAACTGGAACTGAGCAAGAGAATGGAGAATGTTATGCTTAATGTCAGTTGTCAACACTAGATGAGATCTAGAGTAACCCAGGAGATGAACTCTGGGCATGCCTGTTAAGGATTATTGTTGATTAGGTTTTCTAAAGTGGGAACATCCAACTTGAGTAGACCCAGTATGGGTGGCACCATTCCCTATGCTGGGATCCTGAACTGTATAAAAATGATAACATGAGCTAAGCATAAGCATTCATCATTTTCCGCTTCTTCATTGTAGATGCAATATGAACAGTTGCCTCAAGCCCTGGACTGCACTCTTGAACTGAGAAGCAAAATAAACCCATACTTCCTTAAGATGCTTTTGTCAAGTTATTTTATCACAGCAACAGAGGGTATTGTATATACACTAAGGTAAAACCAAAAAACAAACAAAAAACTAAGAAAGGATTTTATTCCAAAGCAAGCCAAAGAAATCAGACAACAAAGAATTGTAATGGAGGCCAAGAAGTATAGCTCCATGGTACAGTGTTAGCCTGGCACGCACAAGGCTTTGGGGTTGATATGCAGCACCACACATACACATATTGAAACGGAGAAGTGAAGCATATTTGTGTGCTGATAGAACCTAATAGAGAGTAAAATAGTTAAAACAGAAGTACAATGAGCCTGCCCCTAGAGGCACTGCAGGTGTGGCTGCTGTGTGCATGTGAGTCAGTAGGTGGTAGAGAGGAGAGGCTATGACTATGCTCAGTGTTCTGACCTATGAATATCTGAATGATCAGTATCCTAACAACCCCTGAAAAATGCAAGCCTGAGTCCACCACCAATCCAGTGCCAAGAGGCCCCCCGGACAGAGAGCTAGTCTCTCTAACTGACCACTAGTCTAGCATGGTGCAGGCTCTGACAGGCTCCCAGGGTGAGGAGCAAACTAGAAATTAGAAGAATCCCACCTGGGACAATGGGCCCCAGGCTAGATAGAGCCCAAGATGACTTAGATACAGAGCTAGGCTGAGATGACTACCAGGCCAGCACCACGTAGGCCTGTCGGTGCAGACTATGCCTGAGATGACCCCTGCCAGGTGCCTCAGATACCTTGGGTGCCATGAAGAGGAGCGAGTAAGTGGTGGAGAAATGGAAGAGAAAGAGAAGAATGTGGGCACAATGCAAGAGAGGCAGAACTGGAGATGAGAGGATAATGAGGTACTGCCCTATGTGAGTGGTCGGTGATGCAGGTGGATGCTTCTGGTCTGGACTGCCACCTGGGGACATGTTGATGTCTGAGGGTTGTATAGAAATGGCTCCACCTGGGCATCATGGGAAAACTGACCCCATCCCTAGCCAGCTGCAGTACTCAGGAGAGCAGGCCCTGCACCTTTCCTGCATAGTGTCGTAAAGCTGATCCCAGATGGGTGGATAGGTCACTGATGAGCTGGTCCCAAGAGCATGAGTGTGGAAGAGCTGGCCCTGCAACCTGTCTTCATGACACAGGTAAGGAAGAGATGACCCCTCCCTACCACTTGCCCCTTGCTACCTAGGGCAGACAGGAGAGCTGGCCCTGCATCTCACCTGGACAATATAATAGAACTGGCTCTGGATGTGGGGGTCATAGATGAGCTGCCCTCAAGGGCCTGAATGTGAGAGAACAGGGCCTGTCTTGTCTGCTGTGCATTGTCACAGATGAAGGAGAGATGCTCTCCTCCCCTGCTGGCTCTGGAGTCATGAAAGTAGAACAGACCCTGTACCTAGAGCTGGCCCTACGGTTGAGAGAGCAGGAGAGCCAGTCCAGCCCCTCACCTGCTGCAGAACTCAGCAGAGAATGCACCTGGCCTGAGTGGCACAGTAGAGCTGCTGGCCCTGAATGGGAGAGCTGGATCTGCCCCTTGCTGGCTGTAGCATTGGATGGGCCAGCTGGCAAGAGGGAGGAGAGCTTGTCCTGGTAGTGTGGGTGCAGGAGGGCTGGTGGGCTGACCAGCTCAGATACCTCAGGCCCAGATCCAAGGCTTTGAATTGGTGCACCCCAACACATACCCCATGGATGAACTGCTGTAGTGAGTCAAGGAGCTGGTCCTACAGATCGAACACTACAGGATCTCCATTGCACAGGACAACATATATGAAATGAGTCCCAGTGAGGACCCAGTATTGCTAATGTAGCAGAAGCCAGACCAAGAACTCAATGCAATGAACATTTGTAAGCCAAGAAATGTGGACTATGGGACACACCGTGAGACACTCACAACAGTTCTGTTGGCTGAGGAGGTGGTGAGGGTGGAGGGTGGGTATGAGGTGAGGGAAGATGAATGGATTGGTGTGAATGATGAGAAATTCAACCAATTAGAACCAATAAAAAGTTGTAAAAAAAAAAAAAAGTACAGTGGACCAAGTGATGCCCTTGACTAGGTCTGACCAGACAAATTGTCTAAAGACCAACCAGACAAATGGTTTAGATAGTGGTTCTCAAAGTGGAGTTTCTATACAAACAGCAACAGCCAAGACCCAACACAAACACAGAAGTATAATCTGGTCATCTGAGAAGTCTGCACACCCATATGTATTGAAACACTACTCGGAACAGCTACACTACGGAACAGCCCACACATCCGTCAACAAATGACTGGATAAAGGATGTGGAAAGGATACAGGATGAGATTTCATTTTGTCAGGAAAGAGTGGAATTATGACATCTGTAGGATAATGGATGAAACGGACAGCATCATGTTGAACCAGACTTAGTCGCTATATGCATATTTTATCATCATAATGAAGGATTAAGGAAAAAGAAGTCTGCACATGACAATGCTAGAAAGGCCACTGAAGAAAACCATTCTCCATGTTGAAGAGAGCATTAATTTCTAAAGGCAACAAGACTGATGCCTGCTCCATGGTGACTAAGGGGAAAGAACTGTTTACACTGCAGTGAGTAAAACCAACCAAAAGCCCTGGTCAGGACTCACGAGGGAGTCTCCATGAATTGCTAATAGCCAGAGATGGAAGCATTGCAACATGGGCCGGAGGTTACAACTGCACTTATCCAGGGCCTCAACAATGCTGGAGCAGAGTTCATTTATTGCTTACAATCAACAGCTTATTATTTATCTTGAAGTCAATTTCAGACAAGCACACTCACTTTACAGACCCTTTACAAGAGCTGGAGGGCACCTGTAACAACAGTAACTTGAAAACACAAAAAGTTAGGCTTCTGCTTTCTTTTTTGAAACAAAGGAAAACAGTGCTAACTGATTATGTGTCAATTCTTA
This sequence comes from Grammomys surdaster, assembly GCF_004785775.1. NCBI lineage: Eukaryota > Metazoa > Chordata > Mammalia > Rodentia > Muridae > Grammomys > Grammomys surdaster. Next base: position 5,995,554 of record NW_021604670.1, read on the forward strand.
AATAAGGAGTAAAAACAAATAGTAACTTAAAAAAATGCCCGATACACTGTACTGAGTCATACTGGCTTAATCCATGAAGCAGTCTTGACTTTTTATACATGTTAGCACTAAACTCCTGCCTTGGCTTTCTCAGTTACAATAGTAGTAGCTGTGTGGTGACTCAGGATCTTTCTTAAGCAAAGATGTAAGCTCCTCACACAGCACTTTTCTTTATTTCTTTATTTGGGGAAGGGGGTTATTTGGCTTATATATCTTGAATCACATACATAGGACATTTACAATATTGTCATCTTTGCTTCACCACCAAAGGAGTCTCAGAGTTCTCTAAGTCCATTTTAACTTTTACAACTTTATTATTTGATTATACATAAAAGTAGAGGTAAAGATTGATCATTTCTTTGTGAGGAAACATGAATACGACTTGACTGCTCCATAGCCTAGGTGTAACGGAAACACAGCACACCTAATTTTTTTGATATTTCAGAGTTTTGATTATTTTACTAAGACAGGTAATATCCTTCTTTACACATGATTCTTTGAGTGATTCTCCCATAACTTCTTCAAGAGAAACTCCTAGAACACCAATACGCAGAAAACACGGTGCCAGCTTACAAACACACGGTCCCATCTCGGGCTTGTATTGGCTCCTTAGCAGTGTAGGGAAGTGGATGTTCTCACCCGTCTTCCTTGCTGTCAGTTTCATCGGGAGAAATGAGACAGATGTGCTCGCTGGCTTGGTTCCCTTACATTTCAGCAGGCTGTCTGCTTTCCTTCTGGGTTCCAGAGAAGTCGGGATTTTGGTTGTGTCTCTAACAGTGTCTCTCTTTCCAGGCAAAGGCATGAAGGCTGCGGATCTTTCCCATTTGTGTTTAAGCAAAATCCCCCAAAGACTAGCAGCAGAGTCTTCTTGCGTCAGCCATGCTGTTTTAATGTCTTGGTGGTAAAACGGAAGACTGGGCCATGTTCTGAAAGGGAAAAAATGAGCAGAGATGACAGGCAGCAGACAGCATAACGACCCCAGCACTTCTGTGAAAAGCAACACCAGCAGCAACAGCAACAACAACAACAATAACAGACTTAAAAAGCGAAAACAAAACAACAGAATCCTTGAGATGTTGTGAATTATAGGAAGGTCTCATGGGACACATATTTATCAAAACTTTTCAGATACTTTCCACATTAATCAAAATTTAAAAAACACTAATTAGGGCAGGTGAAATGGTTTACGGAGTAAAGGTACTTGCCACGAAGCCTGACACTTGGGCTCAATTACTGGAACCCATACGGTGGAAAGAGAATCAAACCCTACAAGCTGCCCTCTAACTTTCAACACACTCACCATGGCACACACATGTCTATAAACACACATATACACACACACGCACAGAAATTAAAAATGTAGCTAAGGAGAACCACTAACCATACGTGGGACCTTAGGAACAACTTTGATTTCTTATTTGTCCTTTCCTTCTGTAACAACTGTGGTTAGCAGTGCTCATCTCTGGGGACTGTTGTGAAAATCACACATGTTCCTCCACAGTCTTTCAGCTTAATTATAGCCCTTTTGGCTTCTACCCCTTATCCTGTATCATGGTAAAGTCACTGAAGTTTTAATGTGCCTCAATCAGCAACACAATGGGATCTTCACGATCCCAGGGGATCTCTGGGTATTGTCCTACAATTTGTTTCTGGAGATAAGATTTCACTATGTCACCCCAGCTGACCTGAAATTCACTCTGTAGACCAGGCTGTCTCAGAACTCACAGAGATCTACCTGCCTCTGTCTCCCAACTGCAGGCATTAAAGGCGTGTGCTGCCATACCCTGCACCTGAGTTCTGTTCTAACCTGGAGCTTGGCACAGTGGGCTGATTGGTGTTTGTGGAATGAACTAGTGAGTGAAGGACTGATATATATTTCATAACATACATTTCAGTGCCTAGATGATTCAGAGTAAAAATTATTAGCCCCATGTTCCTTATCATTCCAGAGCAGAGGTCACAACACTCAAGCTTGTCTAAAAGACAATTCTTCAACCTCCAATTTTTTATTTCATTTGAAATCTGATGAATGCTACACTAAATAATTCCCTTTAAAGTGAATATTTATATGACCACACAACATCAGCTTCAAAAGGATCGCTGATTTGTACCATCTCAACATGTCTTTTAAGGAACTGACTTGGAACGTGGAATGGCGGTGAGCACAAGGTTATCAGGAAGACCAAAAGTTCGCAACTGGATGATCGTATCTTATGAGTCTGAAACTGACTTGAAACACAGTGAGCCATAGTTCCGGCAAACGAAGTTTTGAGTGGCTTGAGTATATCTGTTTGAAACTGTTCTGTTCAAACCACTGTTTTGTAATTCGAAGACTTTTTATCTCCTGTGGACCCCCCAACCACCCACCTCCCCAGGTGCATCTTAGCTGCCATAGAACCCTTCATGGGAGGGAAATTATGCACTCATTAAGTAAATATATATCTCCTAGATATCTGGTGCTGAAACCAGTGGGGGTATCTCCTCGCAGGGAAGACATTATATTACAACATTCCTGGCCTTCCCCGTCCTACAGGCTGAGACCATGGTCACAGTGCCTGTTTGTATCAGCTCACAGGTGCTGCTCTCCAACTTCAGGCTGGCTCTACGTTGGCTGTGCTGTGGCAGTCCACGTGAGACAGAAAACAGTATTAATCATTTACTACTTTACAACGGGCTCACTATGCTAACCGTGCGGCTCACTCCTGTGGGAGGTGCTAATTCAGGTAGGGGTAGCTTCTATCAATCTGTGGCATCCTCTCAGCGACTGTCAAAGAATCCAGGAGCACAGATAAGCTCTAGGACACCTGGAGGTACTCTCTCTTTAGGTACAAGAAAAAACTAAGGTGGAGTGACAGGGAGGCTCTTTACTCAGTCCAGTTAATCAAGTCACAAAACGGTCATTAAAATGGCACTCTCTAAGCTTACAGTCAGTTTAAATTATATCCTTAGAGCAAATACTAGAGTTGTGACTCTACCAATCTGCAACTTGTCATTTACAGATCATTAACAATTGTCTTAATTTCATGTAATACTGGCCTAACGCAGATATTTTCCTCCACTTTGTCACTGATATATCGATATCCTGGCTATAAAGGCCTGCCTACAGCCTGCATCAATCTACCAAAGAAGAAAAGGCTGAGCACACAGGAAGCTCACAGAGGAAGCTCATCAGTTGTCTGAACCAAGATGGAAGGACGATGTAAAGAATCTGGGGCACTAGATAACAAAGAAGCTTGTTGAAAAAAAAGAAATATCAGCCTGCATAAAACGCACAAGGAGATGGATCAAACGGAAAGTAAAAAACAACAGACTATAGTTAAAGCCACAGAACAGTCTGCTTACATACGTAAGGACACTTACCTTTAGGTTACGGAGCGTTTCTGACCATTCCATCGACCCTATTTGAGGTATAGTAGTGAGGAGTAAACTTTTGGCTTTATTGGCATTTTCTTTCATGGTCTTTAAAACCCCATCCACTGACACCTGGAGAAAGAAGAGCGCAGAATTTTACTAGCATCAACAACTTTTCACCGAACACTTACCCATGTCCCTATCTTGCTCTGGTGTTTGCAACCCTTCCAACGTCATCTCAAGGAATTCCTCTCTGAAGGTGTCATGAATATCAGGAGATTAATTAGGTCAGGCTGGCAGTGCTCTTGGGAAGGGGTCTGGTATTACCAGTGAGCCTCCCTTACTGTTGTGGTGTGAATGAGAATGGCCCCCTAAGCTCTTTTGTTTGAATGTTTGGTGCCCAATTGGTGGAACTGTTTGGAAGGATTAGGAGATCCTGCTGGAGGAGGTGTGCCATTGGGGAAGGGACTAAGGTCACTCTACTGCTCCAGCGCCATGCCTACCAGCCTGCTCCCATACATCCTGCCCTCTGAACCATGCGCCTCTAGTAAACTGCTTCTTCTCTAAGGTGTCTTGGTCATGGTTCTTTTCACAGCAATTTAAAAGTAACTAAGACATGAATTATATGTCATGTGAGGTTTAGTGCAGATATGACCACGAAATGGGTTCTCACCAGACTTATAGCCAGTCTTGCTCTTAGAGTTTTTCAACTTGTAGAACTATAAAAACAAGGCCTTCCTTTTGGTCTAGAAGCTACTTTTAATGGAATTTTATCATAGCTGCCTGAACAGACGAAAACAAACCTGTGCTGTAAGTCTGTTTACTCCAAATTTAATCCCCTGAGCCCAAACACTGCTCTTCATCTTAAAGCCTTTCTTCTAATGTTATTTCTGAAAAGCCCAAGAAAGTATCACAGATGTCAACCAGCAGTAGCAGCTGCCACCACCCTTCTTGGTCCATAGAAAAGTGAATTCCGGTCTACTTTGCTACACTGGGTAACTAAACAGGAGCTAAATATTCTAAAAGCACCTTTTAAGAAAAAAAAAAAAAAGAAGAAACTGTTATTTTTATGACTCAGAGTAAACGGACTGGTGGTTAACACCACAAACTACACCCAAGAGCCTAAAGAAACGAACAAACCAAGACAAACCACCTGAGAACAATAATCCCAACTCGCTTTGTGTTCCAGTCACAAGCTACCATTATGATGCTTAATTTTCCTTCTGTATCTAGATCCAGTATCCAATGCATAAGACAGAGGGACACGTGTGGAACATGAAGCTTGCAGGAACCTAGAGTGGGAGACTCAACAGGACAAGCCCTTGGTTCCACCCCTTTCCCTGTCCCTCATCCTTTTTGCTGGGAAGCAGCCCCTCACTGTGTAGCACAAGCTGCTTTCCAACCCATGATTCTCCTGCTTCTGCTTCCCAAGTGCTGCTGTTTGGGTGCATGCCAACCGTACTTGGCATCTTAAGTTTCTGTACAAGACAAAAAAACCCTACTTCTAGGATTGGGGATGTAGCTCAGTGGCAGAATGCTTACCCAAGCATATACTGAGTGCTACACTGGATCTTCAGAAGCTCATGTGTGTATTTGCATGTGTGTGCATGCACAAAGGAGTCACTTATAACATGCATGTCATTTATGATACTTAACTAGGTACTAGAAATTTGCTTGAGCATATTAAGTAATTATAGCATAATTATAATCTAATTACTTAGCTGTCTCCTGCAATGTTTCTGGATTAAGATTCTGGAGGTACCGATGAAGTGTGACTGGTTAAAGAGCGTGGCTGGGCTCACTTGTACTCATGCTATTATCTGCCTTTGTGTATGAATGAACTGCTTCACAGGGAAAAGTTGACCGTCAGGCCCAGATCCTTGCCCTGCTTTATCCTGCTTAGAGGACAGCTAAGATCCAAGGACACAATGATTCCATCTTTGTGTCTCCTCACCCTGATGGCTTCCACAAACACCATGACACGAGGAAGTCCCGGAAGTCCTGAGCGCCACAGCAGCGGAAGCTCGGCTACGGTGTGGCACACATGCAAAGGTGCAATTTCATCACCTGCAGGAGTTTCTGGCAGTCAGAAACCCACTTTATTTATTTCTACTCATGCTCATACACGTTCCCTGTTGATTCTGAACTTTGTTTCTGTTGTTGGGTTCCATTCACGATGGCCTTCCTACTGACCCTGTGTCTCACAGCAACAACCTAACCCTCACTTCAAAGTCGTGCTCAAACCTCCAAGGTTCGCTTCTGTGCATGCCCAACTCCATGGAGTTGGGTGACAGTGGTTCCATGAGACAGTACTCTCCACACCACTTGCTGCCACCTGACTCTTGCCTGCCTCCCACAAGCTCATGGATTGAACACTTCTTCCCCTCTGGGCAGCAACATTGTGAGAGACTGTTGATTCTTTAAGAGGTAGATGACAAAAATAGACTAGTTGGGGTGAACTTTGGAAGGTCATATCCAGGCCTGGAGTTCTGCACAGTGTGAACAGTTCTACCTCTCCTTCCTGACTTGGGTCCGCAATGTACAGCACAGGCTCACTTTTGAATGCTTGTTCCTCAGCCAGTGGAACCTTTAGGGCAGTGGTTCTTAACCTTCTTAATGCTATGACACCCTAGAGTATGGCTCCTTGTGTTGTAGAGACGCCAACTATAAAACTGACTCCATTGCTACTTCAGAACTGTAATCTGCTACCACTATGAACTGTAATACAAATATCTGTGTTTTCAATGGTCTAGGCAACCTGTGAAAGGGTCATTTGAATCCCCAAAGGGGTTGTGACCCACAGATTAGAACCAGTACTAGGAGGCTGGGCTAGCTGGTTGTTGCAGTTAACTAGGGCAATGGCCTTGGAAGGAAGGCTACTGCCCCATTCTTGTTCAGTCTAGCTCTCCCTGCTTCCTGGGTGTGACACTGGAGCTCCTATGGTAGCTTTCCCACAATCTGTTCTGTCAGGTTATAATGGCAAACACACACACACACATCCCACAAAGCAGAGCAACTCCTCTGCTTGTCCTGGCTTCATTTCAGAAAAAAAAAAAAAAAAAATTAAATAACTGGTTGAGTGCCACAAGGAAACTGAGGTGAGTTTAGGCCACTCTAGAACCTTGTCATGTCAGGCTGTAATTTGTTTAAAGGACAATGACACAAACGGCTGTTTGAGTGGATGCCATGTTTATGTGTGTCCTTTTTGTGGCATTATGCCTTCCCACTGACAGAAGCTAGCCATCTGCTTCCCAGCACCCATATGGCATAACAGCCTCCATTCTCTCTGTAGAGGAGTCTAGCTTGAGACTGAGTAGAAAATCAGACAGGAAGCAATGTGCTGCCAGGAAGTGATAAGAGCTAATGTTTCCCATTAATTGAAAACAGCTTCTCTAGATCATGAAGCTGGGAGGAGCTCTTAAGCTGTCAGGCCAGATACAGTTGGCCTCAAAACTCTCCTATAAATAAATACACAGCAACACCCGACTACCAGCTGTAGCGAGAATAAAGCAATAAAGCATTTGCTAAAACCAAAGGACCAGGATTCATTTGTGTTGGCCAGCAAGTACATGTGGGTGGGCAGATGACATGACTAGGTGACGCCGTATTATGTATAACTGGATGGTGAAACAGGCGCTGGGACAGTGGCCACAGTATGATGAACAGGATAGGGACTCAAGGTTTTCTTACTAGGCTTTCCTTCTCTATGAAAATAAACATAAATAGCAACAACACAAGGAAACCACACACAAAGTACATCTTTCTCTTAGTTCCTGCACTGTTGATTCTCAGATAAGGACTCCCTCACCCTCTGTGGAAGATCTTATATTCCAACAGGAACTACAGAAAATATCTAACAAAGCAAAACAATGTACAAAGGCCCTGAGACAAACCCAAAGAAAACCAATGAGATATTCTCTTGATGGCTGACGCCCACACCTCACATGACCAGAAGAGACTCCCACTTACCGCTTCTTCATGCTCCTTCCAACAATCGTAATCGGTTGCCATGGCAATGCTTGCATAACAAATTCCAGCCTCCTTAGCAAGCACCACCTCTGGAACAGTGGTCATATTGACAACATCCGCGCCCCAAGTACGGAACATAAAGCTTTCTGCTCGGGAGCTGAAACGAGGCCCCTCAATTGTGACTATCGTCCCCTTTGAATGACACCGAAGTCCAAGCTTCTTAGCTGTTTCTATGAGGACCTGGAAAGAGAAGAGCACAAATCACACAGACAGTCTAAGATTTTATCTTTCTACTTTAGCAAACTAAACACGTAGAGTAGACTTTTGCTATCATATCCTTAGGGAACCTAGATCACTAAAAGAGGCCATCTAACCCTGTACACACACATTCAGGTCCACTGCAGGCAGGAAGGGTATGCCAGGGCTTGAATCAGGACTGAGGTCTTGACTGATCACACTCACTCAGATAAGGTATCACTTGTCATACACAGATCGAAGGTCTGGCCCAGTGCCATTTTCCAGAGTATAGCTGTCTGGTCACTGCTCTTTTATATGGACTCTGGCCTTTTGGAAGAATTTTTTTTTTTTTTTTTTTTTTGGCTTGCTGCCTCTCCAAAGACATATGGCAAAATAAGAATGGTGAATGGCTCTCCTGATTTTTTTCTGTTCAGAGATCATCTTCTCTGGGCTTCCTTACTGCAAGGTTTTTTGTTTTTTGTTTTTAGACAGGGTTTCTCTGTGTGTAGTCCTGGCTGTCCTGGAACTCACTCTGTAGAGCAGGCTAGCCTCGAACTCTCGAACTCAGAGATCCGCCTGCCTCTGCCTCCCAAGTGCTGGGATTAAAGGTGTGCGCCACCACCGCCCAGCCTACTGCAAGGTTTTAAGAAACATTAGTAGCATCAGAAACAGTTGTGGGGCTGGAGAGCTGGCTCAGCAGGAGATGAGTCTGCTTAAAATAACTAATGGAGATATCCTCAGCCATGGGAAACGGCTCATCACAAAACCACTGCTTTTCAAAACCAAAGCTGACAGATGCAGAGAGATACCTACTCAGCCAACTGATTTACCTGCAGACAGCGTTCCGTTCTGATAGACCCGTAAGGGAAACTACTAACCTCTCTTGTTTTGGGGCAAAACGGTTCAGCCATTGGGATGTGGCACACTCCTCTGGCACTGCAATGACTTCCATCATAGAAGGTCTGAGACCTTAAGGATGTCCTACAAAGATAAAGTGGTGAGGTTTGTACTTCTGTCAAAGCTCTGTCTCCGTCCTCTGAGGGTGAAAAGCCTAATGTATCTAGGTCACTTCTTATCCAATAGCTGTAGATAAGTGAAGGTAATTGTCGCAGAGCATCTTCAGGTTTGAATTGGACTCTTCTAGCTCTGGGTGGATTGTCTTACCAGGAATGAAAGTGTAGCCATTGAGACTCTTAAGTCAGGACCTCAGGGAAGGCAGGTCAATCAAAGTTAATCTGAAACATTTTATCATGATGTACACAGAAGAGTAGGCTCAGTGTGCCATTTCCCAGACTCACACTAGTTCCCCAAAACTAGACTCTTCTTATTTATTAGCTTTTTCATAATTGTACATTGTACGTTTTCAATCAGACTACACCCAGGTCTCCCTAAAATCTAATACAAACACACAAACAAAAACCCAAACAAACAAACCCCAAAACCTAACTTTTTAAACAATTGCTTTGTTTCAGGTCCATACAAAGTGCTTACCCACATTTGACTGTGATGTCTTTAAAGTAAGGCTGCCTCAATCCCAGTTACGCTTTTTCAGGGCATCCTGTAAATCAGCTAGATTGCCCTGCTCCACTGGAAATCTGTCTCTCTCTCAGCTTGCTTCTACCTGTTTTAACTAGTTCTCAAGTCTTTTATTTCAAATTGTTTTGTTCTTTTGTAGATTTTTGTTTGTTTTGTTTTTTTACTAAATTCTGTTTTTGGAATCCATAAAAGACAGGCTAAAATGAACTCACTGCCACTTCTTGGAAACTTTCTGAAAAAAACTACCAACTATTTTGTGTGTGTGTGTGTGTATTGATTTTTCTAAAGTTGAACTACTGAATAACTCAGGGAAAGCCCCTAGCCCCCACCTTTTCCTGCTGAGGGGAGATGAGGCAAGGATGGGACACAGGAAAGTTGAAAGCAGAAAATCTGGTGTGGGAGTGGGGCAGAATGGAAAATTCTTTTTGTTGGTTCCATTTACACCATTGGCATAATTTGGTACTGACCCAAATCAACTATTCCTTGGGCTGGGTCATTCTTAGTGACTCTTCTTGGCATCAAAGTCCTCTCTCTTTGAGATGAAGAAGCCCCAGTGCTGTGACTCTTTTTCACATGCCCCAAGGAGAAGTCAGAGTTTACCCCAAGGCATCCAGCTGACAGCCCTAGTCTACGTCAACAGGGTTTTCCCTGGAAGACTGACCAACAAAAGGAGGCCTTGTTATCACCTCCAGATCTGCCTGCTTTTAGTTTTGATGAGTCAAGTTGTAGCAATGTCCCCATGTGCCACTAGGACTATAAAGCAGGGACACTGAGACTTCTAGTAGCTATGGTAACAGGGGTTCATGCAGGAACACCTATCTCAACAACATGTTCACTGCTTCTGTCCCCCCAGATCTCTGCCTGTGGGAAACATACCACATCTTGCTATGTTACTTGATACCTGTTGACTGGTCTTAATTTCTTCCTTCAAATGGAACACTTTACATTTTTCTTTCTTTACTTTCTTCAAGACAGGGCTTCTTGGCGTACCCTTGGCTGTCCTGGAACTCACTCTATAGACCAGGCTGGCCTTGAACTCTCGAGCTGGGAGTTAAGGCGTGTGCCATCAAAGCCCGGCTTACATGTTTCTTATTAAATGAAGGTATCTAATTACAAGTTTATAGTAAATTCTATACATTTTTCATCCTCCCATTTTCTAATAAAATATAGTACTCACTGGGCCTTGAGCCATATGACTTTGACTCCAGTACTTAGAGGCAGGTAGCTCTCTGGGAGTCCAGGCTAGCCTAGGACTTCCAGAGCTACATAGTGAGACTCTACTTAAAAAAACAAAACAAAAACCACACAAAAATAATCCACAGTGCTCATCCCTTCATTTATAGAAGCAGTAAGAGAAGTCAGTCGACCAAGGCGCCCTGGTAGCATACTAGAGACATCCGAGAGTCAGCTGCTGGTTGAGGACTCAGAACACTCGACCCCAGGGAAGAGAGAAAAAGTAGCACTAAAATCCATGCTTTTCTACCCCATGAAGACGCACCTACTCGTGGCATCTGCACCACTAACTCAAGCGTCACTGTGCTCTGTGAAATGCTTAATGGTCAACAGCTAAATCGCTATAAATAGAATATACCCATACAGGGATCATACACTGAGGAACTGTCCACACTAAATGAATCCGGACAGAGCAAGGGGTTTACAACCACAGCTGAGAAATGTCAAGGCAACCCCAAAGGAGATCCTAAAGCAAATGTGAGTCACCTGTGGGACACCTGACTTCCTCTGAGACTGTCAGAGAAACTGCCTCTTCTGGAACTCAGCACAAAACCTAGGACAATCTTGCAGACGCAGCCTTGGAGGAAAGGCTGCTAACAAAGCCGGAAAGGTCACCTCCTGATCTCAACCAAACTATCCCATCTAGATTCACAATTATAGTTCAACTGTGTAGTTCAATTGTTGTTGAGTGATATGGGCCAGAGATGTAATTCATCCTTTTGTTTCAATTAAAATCCAACCAACCAACCAACCAACCAACCAACCAACCAACCAACCAACCAACCAACCAACCGAATGTGTCTTGTACAAAGTCCTCAACACCCCAAACACCATATACATTTAAAACAAAATCCTCACAGCACCATATAAGAACAGCCTTTAGATTTCTATGCTGAAATCCTACACCTTATAAGGTCATAATATCAGGAAACTAAGACCATGAGGAACAGTCATGAGGAACAGGCACATAGCATACTCATGACTGGTTTTAGGGCCCATACAAAAGAGGACCCAGGGAACCAAGTCATTCCCTTTTTACTACATGAAGACACAGCAAGATGATGCCAAGAAGACTAGCTCTTCTCAGACACCAGATCCATTGATACCTTTTCTGGATCTTCTCAGCCTTCTGAGAAATTTCTGTTGTTTAGCACCCAAACAGTCTACACTATTTTGTTATAGCAGCTAAAATGCCCACTTGCATCCTTGCTTAAAAATGGAAACCTTCAGTGGCTGCCCCTCGATACACTCAGATGCAATTGCATCTTAATGTTACATTTGGGTTATGCCTACCACACAAGACGACTATAGGTTTATCCCCAGAACCTATGACTACTTTACATTACCCAGCAGAGGGAAACAAAGGTATCAGATGGCTTAGTATAAAGCTGACTTCAAAATAGTAAGATAATTCTGGATTAATTATCCATCATTAGTCATCATTACATGAATCCTTGAGTGTGCAAGAGGGTAGTAGATGTGTAGATGCCAGAGTGATATGAATTTTACCCTTTAGTGCTGGCTGTGGAAGGATGTGGCCCTAAGCCAAGGAGAGCAGGGCACAAAGGGTCAGGAAATGGACTCCACCTTAAGCACCACCCCTAGTGTAATATAACCTTATAACAGCTTAAAAAAAAAAAAGGCCCAGTGAGACCCATGTTAAACTACTAACCAAATAATACCAAGATGACAAATTTTGGGTTAGCCCCTAAGTTTGTAATTAATTTGTTATAGCATCAATTGGGCATGGATACACTTATTTCTGTAGTTTGTTATATGATCAACCCAGTCATGGTTTCTATAGCAGTAAAGAACTACTGCTGAAGGTTGGCTTCCTCTACCACAGTAAAGAGATTAACTTTACTCCCTATTTAAGCATGGATTTCAGGGACTATCAGGTTGTTTACTATTCACTGGCTGCTTGCTTTTGGGAAAGTCACTGTGACCTCTGAGGCTCAGAACTTCCTCTATTTAAAAGTGGGGGCAGGAGAGACAAAACCACTCACCCCGTATGGGCTAAGCAAGGGTGGAATGAAATAATATAATACAATACAATATATAATAATATAATATAATACAAGGGGCTGGCACATGGAACACTGCTGCACGTGGAACATCTGCTTTTGTACTCTCTTCTATTAACATGGGAGTCTGGCATTTTGATGGGCCACAAATCATGGAAACCTCTAAAACTGCTTGAGGCTGTCAAGCAGGGGTAGATGCTCTCCTACCCTCCTTTCTGTTGCTGTGACAAAATACTCTGACAAAAAGCAACTTAGGAGAGAAAGGGTTTTAGCTCACAATTCCAAGCTAGAGTCCATCTCTGTGGGGAAGTTACAGTGAGAGAAGCTTGAGGAAGGTGATCATATCACATCCTCATAATATGGCAGAGAGACTCCTCTCCTATTACTCAGGATCTCTGCCTAGGGAATGGGTGCGGCCCACAATTGACTAGTTCTCCTGACATTGCTTAATAATCAAGACAACCACCCACAGACACATCTACAGGCCTACCTGACCTTAATAATTCCTCATTGAGACTCTCTTTCTAAATGATTCTACATTGTGTTAAGGTGGCAGTTAAAACTGACCAGCTCAGGCACTAAAACAAAAACAGTAACGCACAAACAAAACACCTCTTTGAAAGAGTGAAGGAGACACATATGCTCACACTGCCAAGAGAAATGAGTCCAATGTAGTCAGAGAGACAACACTGGGCTCTTTTAGTCACGGCGCAGCAGAAAAACCAACCAGTAGGTTGTTTCTTAAGTAGAGACCTTTGAATTAGCTTGAAGGTGTTAGTCAATACTCTCCCTTAAAGAAATGTGAAGCTAAAAATGCACCAGAGAGAAACACTTGTTTTCTAAGAAACAAAAACATCATTTCTGAAGTAGTTTCCAAATGTGGCCTCTGTCCCTAGCAAGCCTTGGCACAAGAGTGCAAGAGTCAGTCAACTGCACGCAAGGAGATGTGCCTTTGCTCACAAGGATGGTTTCTGGGGAAGAGATTCTCCGAGTTCATTAGGATCATTCCGATCTCAGGAGTACTCCCAACTGTTTAACAATTGTAACAACAACAACAACAACAACAACAGAAAATAAACAAAGAAAGAAAAAACCTAATGGATTTTAAACCTGAATGATGAGACTGTTCAACCAAGAGGCCTTCATTATTCCTCCTTATAATCTGTTATGAGATCTTGCTAACAGTACACTAGGCAAATTAAGAACAAACATTCTTTGTTCTTGGGGACGGGGTGGAGGAGTGGTGGAGAGATGGCTCAGCAGTTAAGCTCATTTGTTGGTTACAGAAGACCTGAGTTTGGTTCCTAGCACCCACATGGTAGCTCACAACCATCTATAACTCCAGTTCTAGGAGATCCAACACATTCTTCTGACCACTGAGGGCAGACATCCACAGATGCAGTACACACACATACACACAGGCAAAGTTCATACCTATAAAATAAATACAATAAATAATTCTTAAAAAAAAAACTTCACCCCCACCCTCCAGTACAAAAAAAAAAATCACAAAAATCTTAACTCTGATGGGGATAGAGGAACAGATCTGACATCATTCCCTTAAGGGTTAGGATTTCAACAAAAAATCTGAGGGTCATAAAAGACTTCAGACCTCAGCAATGAGCCTCAAGGCTCTGAAAGAGACAGTGATAGAACCTCAGTCTATGCATCTGTAAAAGCGGACAATAGCATTTACTAATGCTGTTATTGGTTCCTAAGTGTCCCAACTTGTTCCAGGTCGATGTGATTTTATTTGTTTACCTAGGAAACAATAGCCACACATAGGTATACTAAGTGCAGGAAAGGTACCACTGTGTGCTTTTATGCTTAGGATTGGGAACTGTAAATGGGAAAAAGTTGGCTGGAAAGGCTTTAGCATTTTAAATTCCACTAATGAGTCAGATGACCCTTTTTAAAATGTCCATTTCAAACAGCAATAGTTATATTTAAGAAATCACCAGGTCCTAAGCGGAAGGTGACATTTTCTTTCACTCCTGAATTATTTACAGGTAACTTGTCTTCTTGTCCATCACATAATCATTCACATTCCTCTGGAAAGAGAAAGAAGCAAAGGTTTAGGGCTTTCTAAATATGAACTTAGGACACTATCCCTAGAAAAGCGGCAGGAGCTAATGAAGCACAGATCTACAAGCTGGAACAGTTCACACCAAATTACAGGAAGGGCTGAGTCAGTCTCTGAGAAGAGCTAATCAGAATGTCATTTCCACCGGTCAGGCTTCTGCTTTCCAAAGCCCTGAGGATAGCCCCCAAGGTATCACTTGTGACTGTATCTTGGTTTATGTCTTACTTACAGGAAGTTATAGAAAGCAGCTAAAGGGCAATCAAGTGGGAAAAGGGGAGTATTGTCCAGAAAGCTTGCAGGGAGAGTGGGTAGGCTCGAGCATGTGCACACAATAAGACGCTGTGACGCAGGGACAGAAGAGTGACAGATGGTTCCAGCAAGGATCACAAAGGGCCAGCAGTGTTACAAATGAGCAAGAGCCAGAAGACAGTGATAAAATCTGAGCTATCTCACTGGGGTGGGAGAGCTGGAAGCACGCAGATGCGGGTGAGGGGACAAGCTAGAGTCACCTGAGTCCACTTGCTAGTATGTACCTAGGTATGCACCTCTGTACCTAGGTCTCCTCAGGCATAAGTGGGAGAATGAGCACTGAGCACCGGCCATTAACTGACCATGGCACTCAGCTCCACAGCTCAGTCGTTACAACAGGAACGTGGTGATCCTGTGAGGAAATGTAATGAAACTACATTCCGGAGCAGAATCCAAGGAGAAACTACTTCTTGGGGGTTGCTGACTTCACTTTAAGCATAGCTAGATACGAAAGGAGAACTCGGACACTAGTTATGGATGAAAGGGAAGGCAGAGGCACATAGGGAGTGTATGCGCAGTAGTGTCTGCTTCCTTATAAAACTGAAGATGACTTTCTCAGCAGAGTGAGGAAGACACACAAGAAGCTGTAGGAACAGGATGCTCCTGTCCACACCTGCCTCTGAGAGGAGCAGGACGGAGCAATGCAAAGGCCCCTGGGAAACTCTTCATCATGAGTCTCTGTGACTTCCTTTTTTGGTTTTAGACAGGGTCGGTATCACTATGTAATCTGGGTATCCAGGACTGTCCTCAAACAATGTTCTTGCTGTGGCCTCCTCAGAGGTGAGGTCCCAGGTACAAGTTATCGAGCTCAGGAGTCCATTTCTAATCGTTAGAACCTCCACACACCTAAGATGAAAGGAGACCTGTGCGGACACCAGAGCATTCCCCTACAAGACTACAGCCTTAAACGATGACATCACAGGGGAAGCCCAGGGCAGGGCTGTGTCTCTAGGAGGGTGAAATAAATAGGCATAATCTATCAGCCCATGTATTTACTGCGGGACTTTCCTGATGAGTCAGAGCACAGAGCAAGAGCAAACCCAGGACTCTCCTATTCTTCCTGCAAGAAGACAAGCTGGGGAAAAACAAAAGAAAACAAAACAAAAAACAAAACCAAACCAAAAACCAAGAGAAGGAGCACATCAGAATCCAATACCCCCAGAATTCTGACATTAACAGCTAAGGATACTGAAGAACAGGCATTGTTTCACCTGGTATTTTGAGTCACAGAAGTTACTGTTTCTAAGAATTTTGTTTTAAGCTTAAAATAAGGACTCACATCCACAATTTCTACACATATCCTTTCTTCCTGTCCAATCAATGACTTCAGTGATATAGCAACTATTGATGACATAGGAAGAAAGGATACATGGAGAAATTGCTGGAAGTCCCTGTCCCTGGGCCCTCAACTTCTTGAATGGCATGACTGGATTACATTTCTTCTACTCAGACAACAGGATCTGAAATAGTATCTGTACTGGCTGGTTTTGTGTGTCAACTTGACACAAATTAGATCCATCAGAGAGGAAGGGGCCTCAGCTGAGAAAATGCATCCATAAGATCCAATTGTAAAGCAATTTCTCATTTTCTTCTCTCACTAATTGAGGGGAAGGCCCAGTCCATGGTAGGTGGTGTGATCCCCAGGCCAGTGGTCCTGGAGTCTGTAAGAAAGCAGGCTGAGCAAGCAAGAGGAAGCAAGCCAGTAAGCAGCACCTCTCCATGACCCTGCGTCAGCTTCTGCCTCCAGGTTCCAGTCCTGCTTGAATTCCTGTCCTGATCTCCTCCAAAGATGAATTATGATCTGGGTGTGTAATCTAAATAAACTTTTTCCTTTACATCCTGCCTTTCAGTCATGGTGTTCTCATCTCAGCAATAGGAACCTTAACGAAGACAGTATCTAACGGAACAGAGAGGGATCAAGTGTGCCCAGAAACTTAGGAAGAGACAATAGAGTGTTTCAGCATTGGGGAGAAGCCAGCAGAGTCCTCCAGGAAAAAGCACCCTATCCAACACTCTACAATGAACCCTTAAAAAGTAAGTATAAGCTACAAAGCTGATAAGCTATGAGAGAAAGGCTAAGCAACCTGAACTATGCTTCTAAATTCATCTAAGCCTCTTCTTAGAATCTGGCCTGTTTACAAAAGGCCCTTGCCAAACCGCAGCAGGGAGGAGGCATCTATCCCAAGTGTCTGACTTCATGAGACACCTCATCATAGATCCGGTGTGGTTCAGAGGCCACTGGATCTTCAAAGACATTTGTAAAAAGAACTGCTACCATTTGGTGAGCAAGTAACTGTAGACCCTTAGCAAGCAACTGGGGTCCATACACTTGCTGCTTGAACCCTAAGCGGCAAAGTGACGCTGAAGATCAAAAGGCGCTGGGATCAAAGCACACAAGAAGTTCAAGGAAGAAACACTATCTAAAAGTCCAACCGGAACTCTGAGAACAGCTGAGCTATTGTTATCCACATAGCCAGAGTCAGGAGGGAAGCTACACCGACTCCTGTGTGTCAACTGCCCACCCGCACAAGTGGCGGGATGAAAGAATACCCACAGGAGTGTAGGGCACATAGGACCATGTGACCAGTTGGCTATAAGAACTGGCAAGGCTTCTTCCTGTAAGCGGCCAGGGGAGACCTGTGAAGATGGTTCGATACTCTCTTGACCCAGAAAACCCTATAAAATCATGCAAATCAAGAGGCTCGAACCTTTGTCTTCACTTTAAGAACATCCAAGAAATTGCCCAGGCCAGCGAGAGTATGGATAGCCGAGAAGCCACCAAGTATCTGAAGGATGTCACTTTAAAGAAGCAATGTGTGCCATTCCAGAAAGAGTGCTAAATTTTTGCTGCACATGCAAAGAATGCAGAAAGTAATGCTGAACTTAGGGGTTAGATGTAGATTGTCTATTTTCTGAACACATCTAGGTGAACAAGAAACCTAAGATGTGCTGACAAACCTACAGAACTCATGGCCGGATTAACCATACATACATGAGCTCCCCAGCTCCCCGGGCTACACTGAGATGATCCCCACTGAGAAGGAACAGATTGTTTCAAAGCCAGAAGAAGAGGTTGCACAGAAGAAAATGATATCCCAGAAGAAACAAAAACTCATGGCATGGGAATAAATTCAGCATAAAATTAAAATAAAGGGAGATAAAGCAAAGAAAAAAAAACCCAAACAAATAAAACCCAAAAAATTCAAAAAGACCTGGCAAGGTTGAGTTAGCTCAGACCTCGAGAATCTCAGAGAACTGAGACCAGTAGGGGTGGAGGTGCTCCCTGTTCTGGAACATGTAACCAGGACACCTAACTGAGGACCATGGGCATAACACCAAGCTAATGAGGTATCTAGATAGCCCCGAGTCTTCAGTCAACAATGTTCCCTTCCCTTATAACCCCTGACTCACCCCAAATATAGTGTATGCATTTACATCCACCATCAAATAAACCAGTATGAACAAGCAAGGTCCATCTCATAGAGCTGCTTCATTAGGGATCACTGTGGGAAGGGCCGACAACTAAAGACCCCCGAGGAAGGCTATCTCCCCTCCTCTGGTACGCTTGGCTCTCGCTTCTAATCGGACAGGGTTCCACTAGTCCAGAGCTCTGCCTTCCCTTCTCTGCTTGGCTCTCAGAGGCCTGGAGGAGAAAGGTAGACTGCTGGACCCCATTCCTGACTCTCAGTGGAACACCAGCATGCCCAGGTAACCAGAGAGTAGGCAAGGAACAATAGAATTTGTCCCAGACTCTGCTGTTTCCCCTTCCGGTCTGGTGAAGGAAGACACGGGCTGCAGACCCCAGTTCCAGACTTTATTCTGCCTTCCCGAAGCAGTGTGCCTAGGCGTGACGCAGTGTGACACATGAGGACATGCAGCATGGGAGACAAACCTCAAATTATCAATCTTGGATGTCCTATAAGGTCCTTTTAAAACAGAAATGCTTAACGAAATTCTCTTGGACCAAGAAAAAGGTCCAAATCCTTTTCCTTTCAAAGGGACTGTTAATGAGCATCAGGAAAAAATGGCATGGTGGGTATGCTGAAGAAGACCACTGCCCTGGTGACACTGGCTGTGTGTGACACTCCACAAGACAGGCTACCAATATTGTACACAAAGCCTCTCGTGTTCTTGAATTGACTCCCTCAAAATTCATCACATCCAATAGAATACAGATGAGAAGCTGGGTGTGCCCAGAGAAAATCAGACGCTGAAAACAAGACTACCAGTGCCAGGATGGCCAAACAAGAAGGGGTCTGGCAAACAAAATTACAACAGAAACCATGGGAGGTCACTAGTGGAAAGCCTGACTCCATGCTGTAAGAAAGGCCAATATAATCAAATCTCTTTGATGGCTTGAAGGGAACTGGATACAGTTAAATGCTAGAGTGTGTTGAAAGAAAGAAAGAAAGAAAGAAAGAAAGAAAGAAAGAAAGAAAGAAAGAAAGAAAGAAAGAAAGAAAGGGGGAGGGAAGGGAAGGGAGGAAGGGAAGGAAGGGAAGGAAGGGAAGGATGGGAAGAAAGAAAGAAAGAGAGAGAGGGAGGGAGGAAGGAAAGGAAAGAAGGAAGGAAGGAAGGAAGGAAGGAAGGAAGGAAGGAAGGAAGGAAGGAAGAAACAACAATAAAACCCACCACTACCATCATCAATAACAACAAAAAAACCAAAGGCCCAATGTGAACCAGATTCTATTTTCAAAGGTCTAACCACTTGTGGTTTTTCTGACAATCGGGACGTTCTACAAGGCAGAAGAAATGGACTCATCAAACTGAAGACAGCAGGAAGCGAATACCATGGAGACCGACTGGGGATATTAAGACTTACATGCATTCTTAATATGAATGGTATGAATCTGTTTTCAATCTTTGGTATGACGAGCATCTCACAAGCGTCGTGCCTCTCACACCTTAGAGGGCACAGGTGAGAAGACACTGATTGTGATTCCCCCCAGAAGCACTACATTTCTGCTCTAATAACAAAACACAAAGCCTTGGAAGAGACCAACAGGTTAGCAATCCTCATCAGAAAATGAGGTCATTCTTTTCCAACAATCTTTTTTTTTTTCCAACCTACAGAGTCAAAGGGAAGTCATGAGTATGACTATCCTGGGAAAATCAGAGCAGCACGCAAGCCAGTGTGTCCTTGGATTGTGTAATCAGTCCAGGTACCTCTCAGGATTGGAGGAGATGCTTCAGGTATTTATCATTTATTCATTTATTTATTAACTTTTTACTGATCCTTTGTATATTTCATATCATGTGTCCCAATCTCACACATCTCCTGTTCCTTTGTATCTGCCCTCCACCTTTGCAACCTCCCCATGAAAAGAATAAAAATGTTGTCATGGAAACTGTAGTCTATCACAGTGGGTCCTACCGTATACCCCTCTGTCCACACATTTTTACTTGCAAATGTTCACTGCAATGAGTCATTGGTCTTGTTCCAGGCCTCTGGTTTTTGCTCCACCATCAACACTGGGTCCTCACTGGGACTCCACTCAGATAACCTGTTGTTGCCTTGTGTCATGGAGATCCTGTATGCTTTGGATCCATAGGACCAGCACACTCCAGCAGTCCATAGATGGGGTAGATATTGGGGTGGACCAACTTAAGCCCTGGATCTAGACCTGGGTTGTGTCTGAGTTGGTCAGCCCGCATGATAGGAAGAAGGGAGGGTCTTCCAAAAAGAAGGGAAGACCATGGGAGCTCCAAGGCACAGAATCTAGCCCCTTCCAGGAGTCCAGTATAAAGCCAGGCCAGCAGTGCTCTGCATAGCTAGGCGGCACTGGAGGAGTTGTCAGCTCTTCCCAGCATATTTACAGGTGCTGCAATGGGAGACGCCCTAAGTGGGGGCTGCTGTCTTACTTTACTGTCAGGCACATCAAAATCCCCTTCATTTTAGACAAGTCCCTCTACTCTCTCCTTTTTACCAGCTTAGCAAGTAGCCAACCCCTGAATCGTGTATAGGCCCAGGAAACTGACTGTGACTTACGTAAGTTTATAGACATACAAACTTGATATCTATAATTCCAATTGCTAATATATAAGCAATATAAGTTAAGACTTCACATTCCCTGATGTGATCATCTGCATTACATGGGGAAGCAGAAAAAAACTTCTTTTCAAAAACAGTGTTGTTGGATCTCCAAGGCATGAGACGAACTGTGTAAAGACTCATGGGTGGATGAAGGCAGAGACTAGTGTGGCCAGGACTGGCAAAGCACTTAACGCCTGCGATGGCTTGCCTGCTCAGTCATCATCCTCACACATGGAAGCTCAGGGATGTTTACAAGCACTGGTTTGTCATACACACAGGAACATGGACAGAGTACCTTGAAAGTGAAGGGCAACTGTCTGAGCAGCCCACACTTGTGACAAGCCAGAAGGACTGCAGTCTACCTCCGAGGGGTCACATATCAAGGTCACTGGCATAAACAGAGCTCTGCTTCCTTAATGGCCATAGCTCAGTCACTTCTTAGCTCATGCTGGTAGGCAAGGTAGAATAGGCTCAGTCTCCATAATCCCCCACCCCAATCTGACTTGCTGGACTGGATCCAAGAAGTACCCACTTCCCACTCACTCCCAAACCTGGAAAGACCCCCACATCTTCAGCAAGGAGCATATGACTTTTTCTTTTGATTTCTTTTATTGTGTGCCCAACCTTCCCCAAACTGCAAACTTTTTTGGAGACAGGGTCTCACTATGTAGCCCTTGCTAACCTCCAAACTGCTGGTATTAAAGGTGTGTCTCACTACTCTCTTTCCCTTATATTTTCATCTCACTAAAATTTACCTTCCTAGTATGCCCTGTAGTTCTTTCCTTCACTACAGATATATCTATCTGTGGTTTTGTTTCTAGTGACAGGGTTTCTCTGTGTAGCCCTGGCTGTCCAGGCACTTGCTCTGTAGACCAGCTGGCCATGAATTCACAGATCCACCAGCCTCTGCTTCCAGAATGCTGGGATTAAAGGTGAGTGCCACCACTGCCTGGCAAGGTATCTTTGCTTTATCTCGTTTAAGTGCTTTGTCTTCTTTCCACTGAACAGAAGTAGGTGCTGAGCACTGCAGAGGCCTACTCACGGAAAACTGTCACTAACAAGTGCACACGCCTTCCCCAGTGGACAACAAACAGTAAACAGATAAAAAAGACAACAGTCAAGTGTGACAAGATGAACCTGGAGGAATTTCTTCAAGTGAATTAAATGAGACACACAGAAAGACAGCAGGAGGAACTCACACGTAGGATCTGAAACGTACACGCAGAAGCAGAGGATAAAATGGTAATTTACCAGAAGCTCACAATGGAAACAATCTATGAAGAAAATATAATGACTCTGAATACATATGCAGCAAGTACTGAGTGTACTAAAATTCACAGCCCACTCATTTGAAAGAAAGGACAGAAAGATACAGACACACAAATAGCAGAAGGTGTAAAGAGTTTCATCAGCAGACACATTCCAGGCTCCTAACCTACTAAAAAATATCAATAATCACACTACAGATGAAACAGACTTCATAGGGACTCCAGGACACTCATTTTAATGTGCTGAGGTCTGCACATTCTTCTCAGCTCATGGCGTTGTCTCCCCAAAAAACCACATTTCAAGCCACAGAGCAACTGTTCCCCAAATACCGAGAAAGTGAAATAATTCTTTGTATCTTATCAGCTCATAATGGAACAAATATTAGAAGCCAACAAGCGAAAATATAGAAATGTTACACACACAGAGACTGAACAACGTACTTTTCAACAACCAGTGATACACCTACTCACAGGTATAGAAAATGTGACACATTGACAACAGAAATTAGTCGACCATAAAAAAGACAATGGCCATTTACAGCAAAACGAACAAACCTGGAAGAATTTTGTGAGGTGAGGTAAGCAAGACACTGGATGACAATACACGAACTCACGTGTGATCTAAACCGGACTCAGAAGCTGAAGAGAAAAATGGCACTTACCAGAAGCTTCAGAGATAATTGGCCAAAGGACATTAAATTTCAGTTGAGCAGAAAGAGTATGTTGTTGAAATCTCCTGTGTGGTGTGGTGATATGGTCTATCTTTTATATAGTGAAAATCAATGTTTGCATCCAAGCTAATTTGTGAGCTGTGTATGTGAAGTGACAGGTGATATATATATAAATCACCATGTAATGTCCACATACAGTGATTACATTCATCAATACGTAATTTCTATCTGTCAGTTTAGTTAAGAAAAAAAAACAAAACCAACCCCCTACAATGAAAAGCTTAAAGTGGTTCTGTGTCCTGCTCTCCCCCCCTCTTCCCATGTTCCCCACACATCATCTCTTGGAGCTGAATATGGCTACCTACAAGGCCACTTAGCACTTACCTGTCAATGAACTGATCGATGATGACCATGTCACCAGGCTGGATCTCCTCTCTCAAGGACCCGCAAGCTGTGGTCACGATGACATGTGTACAGCCCTCTTCCTTCAAGGCCCAGATGTTCGCCTGGTAGTTGACTTTTGAAGGCATGATGGTGTGTTGTCTGCCATGTCTAAGGAAGGAGAAGGAAGTAGGACATCAGCCATCAGAGCCGGGAACTTTAACAGTTACAAAGAAACAGAGCAAAACTAAGTTCCTGGTGGCTGCCTCCCTTCTGCCTAACCGAGTAAACTAGGAAACTGTTCCACCTATGACTTCCTGATCTTCTGGACGACAGATCAGCTCTTTCATGACTAAGCTCTTTCATGACCACTGTTCTGGGCTTAACTGAACCAAAGCTCTTTGTTTATTTGTTTGTTTATTTATTTTGGAGACAGGATTTTCTGTGTAGCCCTGGCTGCCCTAGAACTTAGACACCCACCTGGTCCTGCCTTCCGAGTGTTGGGATTAAAGGTGCACACCACCAGTGCCCATCCCTGAACTGTAGATCTAACCTTGACCTGGACCACAGGCTATGTGTGACTGTACTTGGAGTCAGGGCTGGTTTTTTTTTGTTTGTTTGGTTGGTTGGTTTTTTGCTTTTAAAGAAAAACTTATGATTAATTTTTCAACATATTGTTCAATATACTGTTAATTTTTAATGACAAAAATTTGTTGTCCCACTGACACCTGACAACGCTCCAGTGAGCTACTACTTTCGTCAAGAAGAAGTAAACTTTGTGAGAGAGAAAGCACAACTTTCCAGAAGAGTGGTAACTTAAACTACAGGCCCAGGACGTCACAGCTTTTATTTTAAATGGGGAACAAGACATGAACACCAAATGTAGCACTGTATGTACTGTAACAACTGGACAAAAAGGGTTTTTAAAAATAATTATAGAAAAGGAACCAATATTTTAAAGGTTTTAAAAAAATCTTTCTATAGATAAAAATGCAATGAATGTTAGTCCAAAAGTATTTATACAGACATATTATAAAACATGCTTTATATATAATTGTTTCTCAATTAAACCTGTGTCTAAACCTATAGCATAACATAAAGCATTTCTTCTGTTAAGAGTGGCCATCTCAGTTTCTAATTTCCTTAAAGTTAGTGCATTAGTTTTCCAAATATAATTACCTGACATATTTTATTTAATAGCTACAAATCAAGTAGGCATTAGTTTTTCAAAGGGTTTACAGGTTAAATGCCATTTCATTAAGATGGCATGCATATCACACCTATGACAAGCCCCTTAAAGAATTATTATTACTAGTGGTGGTTGCAGCGGCAACCCATACCCTTAAATCCCAGAACTCCGGAGGCAAAGGCAGGTGGATCTTTGAGTTTGAAGCCAGCTTGTTTTATAGAAAGAGTTCTAGGATAGCCAGGGCAACAAAAAGAAACTCTGTCTTAAAAACAAAACAAAACAAAACAACCAAACACAAAGACCAAAACCAAACAAACAAAAAAGGAATTGTTACTAAACATATCGAAAAGGGCTGCAAGATTCCCCACAACCCCCTGGGGAACCAATTCCCCACAACTCCCTGGGGAACCAATTCCTTGACCTCAAGCATTCTAACTACTGAAACCTCTAGGAACCACTTCGTGTTTATTTAGGCCTTCTTTGCTTCCACACTTTCTCTCACTTGGGCCCTGACCCTCTTTAGATCTTAGTGCCGAGATCAAGAAGCATATGCACCTACACCGCACACAACTACTACACTAATGCTTCCTCTAGGTCTCCTTGGGGTCGACCCCTACAACTACAATCTGCCCCAAGGGCAATGCCCTTGTCTTTCTTCCTCAGTAGCACCTTCATGGAAATATCACTCTGTTGGACAAACATGCATTTGGTTAAAATCATTTAAGCACCTGAAACACACAGACATGAGCCTGAGAATCCACCCCCATTTAGGAAACTCAAGTAAATAGCTATAAACGGCTCAAGTTTTAAAATTAATATGAGGGGGCTTCAGGGATAGCTCAGTGGTTAAGAGGACTGGCTGCTCTTCCAGAAGACCCAAGTTCAATTCCCAGTACCCATGTGGCAGCTCACAACTGTCTGTAATACCTGTTCCAGAAAAATCAAACACCCTCATACAGACATACATATAGGCAAGGTACTAATGTGTATAAATAGAAGTAAATTAAAATTAATTTTAAAACTCACATTGGTTACATGGCATTTTTATGTTCTTATAAGCAATATTTTATATAGATGCCCAGACTATCTGGACCTCTTGAAAAACTAACACATGTGATGTCCTATCGGAAGTAGCTTTGTCAAGAGTTCATTTCTTTACCTGAGATAAGACAGAAATACACTGGAAGCAAGTAACACACAAACCTGTCTTTGTTCAATGTTTAAAAGGTTTGCTTATAACTTACATAATTACTCAGTATTGGAAAGTACACTAAAATCTATTTATATGCATATTTGAATACACACCTACACGAGTACTATTATTTACTCAAGTAGTCACATTTAGAAGAGTGGAAATATATGCAGGCATTGTTTGGTGGGCAACCATACTGGTCCAAAGCTCTCTCACTGACTTTCCCTGTGGCCTCCCAGAAGTCACCCAGCCCACTGGAAGCCAGAATTTTGCCCCCAGCTGTAAACCCATAATGAAATGGCTACGTGCTCTACAGAGCTGTTAAATAATACCTCAGTATCACCCTGTTCTTATTTAAAAAGAATTTTCGATGTCTTTTCTTGATAGCTAACAAACTGCGGACCAACAGGGCACCTCAGGTTTCCACTTGAGTTCACAGATGAAGTCTAAGGAGGTGGGACCCGTCATTACCCAGAGATGTACACATTTTCCTGGTGCTAGCCTCCAGAGCTTTCAGTAGGTTTTTCCAGAAGAAATCAAACATTGTGTAATTTAAACAATGGATTCTTTCTCGATCTTGGAAAAATTAGGCAGTTTTCTAGCAATGACTACAGGCCAAAGAAGACTTGTCTGAAATCCATGAGGGGATGACTAACAACTCCATTTTAATTTTGCTGGCTTCCAAGAACCTTCCACTTCACTGTTGTGGACAAAGCTTTGAAAAGTCCCCTTTCCATGTCTTACATAATAAAATCCATACATCTAAGTGTGGGTTGGCCTGAGACTCGTTCCCCACCACTAGACCATGAAACCCTTCTAGAAGGCACCACCTGTTGACATGCTTGAGAGAGTCTGCCTGCAGGCCACAAGTGATCAGGGGAGTTCCTAATGACAGGGTGCTTTCTGTGCAGCGGTGTACCCAGCTAGCTCTGTTTAGGGAGCGAGTAGATAAGCACAAGTAACCCACATTAGTTCAGGGACCCAAAACCTCCCCTCCACAGAAATACAGCTCCTCCTACACAAGGATCTGTCACGGACAAAGCATCGCATTACCCGATTATTGGAAGAAAGAAGATCATGAAAGGAAACTGTTAAGCTTCAGTGTCAGTCAACTGACAATTTTACAAACCGAGTCTAAACTTATCGTAGAGCCTCGTGTGATAAACAGGGTCGTGTAGAGACATATAACTCACACCTATTTTATTACCTGTCCCCAGACTTTAAGTTAAATTTAAATTCTCCCAAAGTAGTCATGTTTAAACATAAAAAACTGAAAAACCAACATAAAATACTTCACCTCGCAAGAAGTACACAGTCAACATTCTTTATCTTCCCCAAAATTAAGGCGTCAGACGGCTGCGTGCAATGAAAAGTAGACAGTTACAACCTAGTAATTTTAAAACATGCAAACAGTTCTGAAAAATTAGAATCGTTAAAAAGCACAGCAGATCGGTGGAAACTTGGGAGATTGAAGATACAGCACAGGGAACGATGCTTAGATTTTTAATGAGCAACACTATCGTCAATAAATATTGACTGAGCTCTCTGCTGGCACGGACTTGGCAGGCTCTGACGGCAGCAAGTGCCCCAGGAGACTTCGCATGTATCAGTGGCATTTGGGTGGTTCAAGAAATTGTGTGAAAGTCAAGGGCTGAAGGGTTAAGAAAACACTGTGGGGGCATCAAGAGCTCAGTGATGAACCGCCTGTTTGTGATGTCCAGGCCTAAGATGGCCATGGGATGACTTGAAGTGTCACAGGGTAAAACTGGAGAACCAAAGTCAGTAAGAAGCCCACGGGTAAGAGCGAGATGGGAAAGGACTTGGAAGAACCCAGGGCAGGTGAAGACCTTAGCTGAAAAGGAGGGCGTGGCTTGCTGCAAGCTCTTTTCAGAGAGTCAGAAGAATGCCAGTGACTGGAAGAGGCAATGTGGAATTAGGAATGTGGATACTCTACTCACACAGCCTCAGCGGGACAATGTTATATGGCTCATCTGGGTCAGAAAACGTCACTTCATATCCAGTCAGTCACCAGCCTGTCTAGCAAATTACCGTGGTGTGACCTGGGCTCTAAATTAGAAACAGATTTGAATGGAAAATGAATGAACATCTTGACTTCTAGAAGTGTAAACCAAGAAGTCACATGTGTGTTCAAGAGCCATGTCCTCAGGTCTCCTGTAGTCTTACGGACACATCAGCTGAGGAAATACAGTGCTAGGACCTCTGGCCTTATAGGCTGTCCACACAAAACCTTAGGACCTCTGGCCTTGTAGGCTGTCCACACAAAACCAACTGTTACTCTTGATTTAAAAATCAAGCCAGTAGATTCCCAGAGGCCTGCCGACAGCAGCAACAACCAGGTGACACTCTTTGTCCCCAATCCCCAGCCTAGAACATTTCACCCAAATACAAAAGAATATACCTTCTTCTTAGCACCTCATGGAACATTCTCCAATATTGATTATATACTTGGTTGCAAAGCATGTCTCAACAGATATAAGAAAAGTGAAATAACCCCTGTATCTCATCAGACCACCATGGGTTAAAGCTGGACTTCATTCAACAACAGAAACAACAGAAAGCCTATACACTCATGGAATTGGAACAACTCTCTCAATGAGCACTGGGTCAAAGAAATAAAGAAATTAAAAACCTTCTAGAATTCAATGAAAATGAATGCACAACATACCCAAAAGGACAAAAGCAATACTAAGAGGAAACAAGCTCTGGAACAAGAGAAGCAAACACCCAAGAGTAGACTGCAGGAAATGATCAAACTCAGGGCTGAAATCAATAAAATAGAAACAAAGAGAATACAAAGAATCAATGAAACGAAAAGTTGGTTCTTTGAGAAAATCAACAAGATAGACAAACCCTTAAGTCAAACTAAAAGGCAGAGAAAAAATATCCAAATTAACAAAACCAGAAAGGAAAAGGGAGCATAACAACAGACACCAAGGAAATCCAAAGAATCACTAAGTCTTTTATTTCAAAGAACAGTCAAAAGGACAAAATGGCAGCCTACAGAATGGGAAAGATCTTCACCAACCTCACATGTGACAGAGGACTGATATCCAAAATATATAAAGAACTCAAGAAACTAGATACCAACAAACCAAATAACCCAATTAAAAAATGTGGTACAGAGCTAATTAGAATTCTCAACAGAGGAATCTCTAATGGCAAAGAAGCACTTAAAGACATGCTCAATATCCTTAGTCATCAGGAAAATGTAAATGAAAATGACTCTGAGATTCAATCTCATACCTGTCAGAATACGGAAGATCAAAAACTCAAGTGACAGCACATGCTGGAGAGGATGTCGGCAGGATGTTCTAGCTTTCATTGCTGGTAGGGGTGAAAACTTGTACAACCACTTTGGAAATCAATTTGGTGGTTTCTCAGAAAACTAGGAAGAGATTTACCTGAAGACCCAGCTATAGCACTACTGGACATATACTCAAAAGATGCTCCACCATACCACAAGGACACTTGCCCCACTATGTTCATAGCAGCTTTATTTGTAATGGCCAGAAACTGGAAACAACCTAGATATCTCTCAACTGAAGAATGGATAAAGAAAATGTGGTACATTTACAGATTGAAATATTACTCAGCAATTAGGAACATCATAAAATTTGCAGGGAAATGGATGGAACCTGAGACTAATATCCTGAGAGAGGTAATGCAGATTCAGAAAGACAAACATGGTATGTACTCACTTGTAAGTGGATATCTGTCATAAAGTACAGGATAACCATGTTACAAATTACAGACTCCAAAAGGGTAAATAACAAGAATGGCCCAGCGGGGGTCACACCTGAGAAAAGGGGGAATAGATTAGGCATGGAGGGAGGTATAGGGGTGGACTGTGCAGGGAGGTGGGAGGGATGGGAACAGGAGGGACCATGTGGAGGGAAAACGGAGGAGAGAGTACTAGGAGGAACAACTGGGGGTGGGGGCATCTCTGGGATGAGCTAGAAACCTTGGATAGAAACTCCCAGGAACCTGTGAGGGTGACCCCAGCTAAGACTTCTAGCAATGTGGGATATGGAAGCTGAACCAGCCACCTTCTGTACCCAGGCAAGACTTCCAATGGAGGGATTGGGACACCAACCCGGTCACAAAACCTTAGACTCAAAATCTGTCCTGCCTACGGGATATGCAGGGGTGAGGGAAGGAGCAGAATATGAGGGAAGGGGAAAAAAAAAAAATCAATGACCGGTCCAGCCTGAGACCCATGCCATAAGAAGGAGACCACTCCTGACAGTGTTATTTATATTCTGCTATATTTGCAGATAGGAATCTAGCATGAATGTTGTCAAAGGGGCTTAATGCAGCAACTGTTGGAAACGGATGTAGAGACCCAGAGTCAAACACTGAATGGAGATTGGGGAATCTTGTGGAAGAGGGGGAAGAAGGATTCAGGGAGCCAGAGAGGTCAAGGACACCACCAGAAAACCTACAGAATCTAACCTGGCCCCATGGGGGGGCTCATGGAAACTTAAGTGCCAACCAGAGAGGTCCATGGGATGGACCTAGGCCCTCTGCACATAGGTAGCAGATGTGCAGCTGAGTCTTCATGTGGGACTCCTAAAGTGGGAACAGGGGCTATCTCTGACTATACTGCCTGCCTTTAGATCTGTTTCCCCTAACCAGGCTACCTTGTCCAGCCTCAATGGAAGAGGATGCACCCAGCCTTGCTTTGGCTTGACGTGCTGGGGCTGGCTGATGAGCGTGGCTCTCTTCCTCTGTAGAGGAGAGAAAGAGTGGACTGGGGTGGGGGGGCCAGGTAAGAGGGAAGGACTGGACCAGAGGAAGGAGAGGAAGCTTTGATCAGGATGTAAAGAGAATAACTTAGTAAAACAAACAAACAAACAAACAAACAAGCAAAAACACAAAACAAACAAAAACACAAAACCCAAAAACACAAAACAAGCCAGTAATAAGCAAAGCCAAAGCACTCTGTCAGCTGGGCATTAACCTTGCCAAATGGAGTCTCCACATATTTTTCAGTTCTTCCTTCTAAAATTTCGGGATCATCCAAGCCTGTTCCACCAATTATTCCAATCTAGGGGAGAAAGGAGAAGAAAGAAGATTGTCATATCTGGTCATGTTTCAATTTAAGCAAAGATACTTAACCATATTTACAGCTCCACCCCTATTCCTACCAATCCCCAAAGGGAAGCAACTCTGAAAATTACTGAAGAATGGTAAACCTGTAAAGGCCTTTTATTAAAAAGAATTAAAGCAAAAACAACAACAACAACAACAACAAAAAACCTCAAACAAAACAATAAAACTCGATGATCTTCTCTATTCTTGAAATAGCCAAAGCACAGGCCGCTGTTTTCGACTGCACCACATTTATTCCCAATTGAATCACAAATAAACAGAATGTGACTTTTAGGTTAGAAATTGAGCCCCAAAGTTGTAGAAAGAACTTTCTGGTCAAGGTTGCTTCTCTACCACATTTCAATGGAGTAAAGAAAGTTTGATATAAAAACTTAGGCCTATTTCTTTGATAATGGCACGTTTTTACTATACCATGATATAAAATAAGAAGCTTTCTTATTTCTTATAACCGTCTGGAAGGGAATGCAGGTTAAAGAGGAGTGACGTGACAAGCTCACACTAACATATACACTTGCTAAGTCAAAGTGCTGTTCACATGTACACATAAACAGCAGACGGCACGTCGTACATTGTATAATTCAAATACTTATTCGCAGTAGTTTTAACTTTTAAATTCAAGCATTTTTTTTCCAGTTTCCTGAGACTTCCTGGAAATCTATGTTCTTGGAAAAAGTGGAGAAAGAAACCCGATTCTTTGAGTTGACCTGGAGTTGGAGAGAGGCTTAACAGTTAAGAACGTTCCCAGCAACCATACAGTGGGTGGCTCGCAACCATCTGTCCCCCAGTTCCAGGAGATCTGACACCTTCTTTTGGCTGCTGAGGGCAAAGGGCATATATGGTGCACAGACACATGCACACAGAACACCAATGCACATAAAATAAAAATAAATGAATCTTTAAAAAAAATTGAGTTGATCTAACAAAGTCTAAGAAACAAACAAGAACAATTACAAAGACGAATATTAAAGTCTTAACATTAAAAGGTTAAGTAACATTATCATTACGAAACTTTTCCTGTGTTGACTCCCTAAAGAAGACAGGACTTAAAACAGGTCAATGGCAGGCCACAACATGGGACTTTGGAAGAAACCTCATAGAAAACGACCCTAGCACTTTTTACAATGAAAAGGTATAAACGTATTCTCACTGAATAATATTTTAACAACAAAGTAAAATAGAAGTTTCTGACTCGACAGAGTAAAGTTCCAAAATAAAGAGTTTGTGAGATTGTGCTGTAGAATGGCGGCCGATTTACAGGTCCTGGTGGCTGAAACAGTTGACATTTGGTGCCACCTTGTGGTTCACTATTGAAATTTACAGCAGATGTATTTCATATCAACGAAATAGGAAAGACTGACCAATAAATATATTGGTGTTTTCAAATCAACATCAGTTATTCCTTCAATATGCTTAAGATCAACACATCTATAAAATTACTCCGTTTTATAGACTTCTAGCATTTCTTCTGGCATGGCTTCTCCATCGTATCTTTCAGGTACCTGGGCTAACAGACTGTCCAGCCCGTGTCCTGACACTGGGCAAAAAAGAAAGAGCAACATACGAAATGATCATCACCCGACTCATTGGAAATTTAGCTACTATGCTTGGAGGCAGGAGGAAAGTTCAAGGTTGTCTTCTGGTATATAGGGACCCTGTGGCCAGCCTGAGCTATATATACAACATGAAACAAAAGCCAAAATTGAACAAATAAAAACCTTCAAACTTTTTATTTATGACCAGTTTTCTCAGTCATTTCAAGACGTTCCCTAGGCCACAGTAGCTCAGATTTTGAGTCAACACTGAACTTTCAGGCTTGAATACAAAACAGATCTCATTTTGTTTTAGAATCACTCTCAGAATGCAGCAAACTAGTACAGTATAAAAGCAGCAACTGGAACAGGCTAGCTCCTGAAACTCGTACTCCCTTATTTGCCAGCTTTAGCTCCAGTCCAAACCCTCCCAGAAACAAGATGGGCCTGCATTAGGTAGCTCAGCCCTCAGCAAGGAGTGGACAATACTTGTCACGAAATCAAACTGACCAGGAAGGCCAAAGCAGTCTACAAAGCCCACCCAGTCATCCAGCTGGCTGGCATTGTTAATGGAAACCTACATCTACACCTAAACCTGCTAGAGGAAACCAGAGTGACAACTGAATACTATACTGCCACACCAGGGAACAGGGCCTTCAGCGGCCTGCAGTGCCAATATGTGGCCAACATCACCACCTGCTGGTGGCAGAGGCAAACTACAGCTGGATGAAGCTCCCAAAATTCACATGCTGAATGCTTCATGGGCCTCACTCTGATTTTCAGACACTCTTACAGAGGTCCTAAGGTATTAGCCCTGCTTTACAAACAAAGAGTAGCACCGCTATTTGCCGGCTTGAGCACCAGGTGGCAACTCCCAACACCCTCTGGGGTCTTCCAGGAGCTCAAAGTCTACTAGAAAGAGTCACTGTCTCTACGATAGGAAGAGACTGACCCTTGGTCAGGACAAGCTTTTGCTCAAGATGACAGAACACACTATACAGAGCCTCTGGGTAGCTGGGTGAGCATCTAAGTCAGTAGTTCTCAACAGTCCTAATGCTGTGACCCTTTAATACAGTTCCTGACTCGTGGTGACTGCCAATCAGAAAATTATTTGTTACTTGATAAGTGTAGTTTTGCTACTGTTATAAATCTTAATGTAAATAAATATCTGATATGAAATCCCCAAAGGGGTGGTGACCCACAGGTTGAGAACAATGATTCAGGAAGCCACTGACATATCCGCCATCCATACTTAGGAGGCAGGAAGACCTTGCTAGATCCCAAATCCAGGTAACTCTAGAATGCCTAAAAATGGGTTCAAGTGCTGAGATAGAATTGATGGTTCAACTCTGTACATCCAGGAAGTCTGCACAAACAAAGGTTTCTGAAAGAGGGACACATTTAATTGCTCATAATTCTCCCCAATTTCCCACCAGTCACCTCAAAAAGAATGCCTGTGACATTGTTTACAGCTACTTTCCCTGAAACAGGAGATATTACCTACCCATCTGTTTCAAGGTACCCTATGCACTTCCCCTGGTACCTCAAAACCAGGACTTCACCTACCTCACCTGATCTCAGGAACCATCCTTCTGAGCCTTGTATGCCCTGCCTCCCAGATATACTCTCAAAACACCAAAGACAGAACAGCTGAGATGAACTCATGTCAGGAAGACGGGCAGCTTTTGAGTATGTCAAGTTCAAGATGAGGAAAGTCAGCTGGGGTGGAATCTGGCCCAATCCCTATCTGGGATTTCAGTCCTTCAGCTCCAGTTAGCACCAACAAATATGGAAATACTATGTGTGTGGTCTTACAGGATCCCACTGAAACCACAAAGTCCAGATTTATGGGGACCAAGAGGCCAAATGCTTGAGCCTGGGAGGTCTGTACAGAACCTAGAATATGAACTAAACAACATATCCCCAAAGTAAGGGTGATGGTTTGTATATATTGGTAGATATAGCCTTGTTACAGTAGGTGTGTCACTGTGGGTGTAGGCTTTAATACCCTAGTCCTAGTCCTAGCTGGCTGGAAGTGAGTATTCTGCCAGCAGCCTTCAGATGAAGATGTAGAACTCTCAGCTCCTCCTGCACCATGCCTGCCTGGATGCTGCCATGTTCCTGCCTTGATGATAATGGACTGAACCTTTGAACCTGTTAGCCAGGCCCAATTAAATGTTGTCCTTATAAGAGTTGCCTTGGTCACGGTGTCTGTTCACAGCAGTAAAACTCTAACTAAGACAGTAAGCTTTCTCCACAGGGAATGCCTATGAGCCAAACTAATAATAGCTTGCCCCAGTCCGAACCTATATACGGATGTCGTGATGCTCAGTACTTGAGTATATTTAGAGACAGGGCAGAACCTAAAAAAACAAAACAAAACAAAAAAAACTGGCACACTTACCAAAAGACACTGCAACAGAGAGAGACAGATACACCCAAGAGGAGCCTGTGCACTGAAGTTCCCAGAGAAGATGCCACTCCCAGCTTAAAGATTCTATAAGGCTGAAGGACTGATTAGAACTTCTGGATTGTTGCAGGTCCAGATTAAATCTTAGACCATTCCACTGGCTCTCTTGCCCACCCACAGATAAGACACTGTCTTATCTAATACCCTAGTTACCAGGAGGTGAAACCTTCTGGAATGTTCTGGTCTAGCAGACCACTAAGTTCTAGCAGTGGGAAGCTAAGACGGTCATCAGACGGAATCTGAGAGACTTCTGCTCTGCTGTACGTTGTCTAATCTCAGTTCTCAGCAATGTATTTGAATTTTATCCTGTAACAAAATAAACTTCATGAAACCATTGACAGATACACTGGGACATTTTCTTTGGGGCCACTTCTATCCATGTTCCTGGGGTGCAGCTCATTTTGCCTCAAATACCTCTTATTTGCTTTGAGGATTTTTTTTTGGGGGGGGGGTCAAAATATATGGAAAACACGGCCACCCTGAATCACAGAAGAAACCAATCCTCTTGGCAATACTCTGGTTATCTGGGACAACCAGCCTCCAGTACTGTGAGGTACTGTTGGCTGAGCAGGCTCTCCAGTCCACTGAGCTCTGCTAAGGCCATCCTAGCAACCTAACACAGTCACAAAAGTCAGAGGAGTCTGGAAGGCCTGGAAGATCTGAATAGGCTCTAGGCACCTGAAGCTAGTACATTTCACACCTAAAATCAACTATTTGGGGAGCATCTTCCTCAAAACTCACTGTGTTCCCTCCAAGTCTCTTTTGCTTGTGGAATAAGGGCAGGATGTGGCCTAAGTTCCTTGCTACTCAGCCAATGGGTATCAGCAGCCCCTTTTGCCAAATGTCAGGTCCCAAACTGCAGAAGATCTGATTAACGGGCAAGCATACATTTCATCCGAAGCTTGTTTGTTGGTTCCAGTGTGTTGCTCTGCTTTAAAGGAATTTCTACAATGTGAGCTAGCTGAATGTCAGGCTGCATAAGAGCCCTTCCTTCCATTAGTCACCTGGCTTTCTGTCACTGGGAGACAAAATATGTGAGAAAAACCAACCATAATGGGGAAAGGTTTGGCTCAAAGTTTTAGTCTGTGGTCACTCGGGCCCTATGGCGAGGCAGAATAACAAGGTATGGAGGAGGGGAGAGGGAAGCTACTCAAATCACAGCAGCAAGGAAGCAAAATGGGCATTTGTAGTTCCAATACCCGTGCTAACGGCATGCCTCACATGACTTAACTTCCAGAACAAAGCTGACCTCCTATCTGTTCCATCTCCCCACAGCATAACAGGCTGTAATCTTTAGCATGTGGGTTCTCAGGGGATATTCAAGAGGTTCCTCCAAAAAGATGTTTACATCCCAACCCCAAAACCTATAAATATTATTTCATGTAAATAAATTAAGATGAGATGGGAGACTATCCTGGACTATCTGGAGGGGCCCTCCATGGAATCCAGAGGGCTCTGAGAACAGGAAGTTAAGAGGGAGAAGGGCCTGTGTGGATGGAGGGTGTGACTATAGAGCAAGTAGACAAGAATGCGAATGTCTCTAGAATCAGTGGAGTCAAACCAACGAACTTCCTACCTGAGATAAGGATCTTGGGTCCATCACGAACAAACATTGATGTTATCTGTTGGTTACCTCATTTTTTCCTATGTGGGTCAGTTTTAATTAGCTTGTAGAACCAGCATGGAAATCAAATAGACTACTATGTGATATCCATTTCTGTTCCATATCCTACCACTCCTAGCAAAACACAAAGAAGGACAAGTAACTTTCTCAAGGCAGCTCAGGCCCTTACTTCCCTGTCTTTCTCTCTCCCATCTCTTGTAACCAAGCAGTCTCTCAGGCAATGGCCTACGGGTCTTTAACCAAATCGCTTTCCTCAGAGTGTCTGAGAGTATGTAACATATGTCTGCCACAGGAGGGAGGAGATACTGTTGGCACTTTGTTGGGGAGAGGCTAAGGACAGATTCTGTGTGCTGCAAAGCTCCAGACGATCTTACAGAACGGTGGCAACCAACCATGCTCCAGATGGTCCAGAAGAGAGTTTTAAAAGCCATCTTCCAAACCAGGACATTCAGACTTGCTGTCTTCCTAATACCACTGTTGGAGTCTACTACTGACCTACAGAGGGACCATATTTCCTCTTTATCCACCTAAACACGATCAACATTATTTTCTTGTCTCCCAGAGGAGAAACTCACCAGGGGCATAACTTAGGTCACTGAAGCAGCTCTCCAAATTCCCTTCCCTCTCCAGATGCCAAAGACTTGCTTTGCCTTCTGTCTGATCAAGCACACTGCCAGCCCATGGCTAAACCTGGACATGTTTCTCTGAAGTCCTCCTGGGCAATGTCCTCCTATTAATTCTCGGCCTCTGCCTCCTGCTGCCTCCACTTATCTTCTACCCTTTAAACCTGGACGTGCTCTGCAGCTCTTCTGCTGGTGTAGTGAAGAGACCACTCATACCTCATGTTTTAGCGCCTGATCAGAAACGCGTTAGTGGAAGGAATCCTGTATTTAGCCTCCTCGCTTCTATTTGCAAAGGGTTCCTCCGAACCTTTACGGGTGGAACCAGACACAGGAAACACCCTCTCCCTCTTGCTATACTCCCACATCCTATCTCTACTCTGCCTGCAGAGCCTCACTACTTCCATGGCTGCCAGCCCAAGCTGGCACAAGTGCCATGGCTTCTGGCCAGATGTTGTCCTTTGCCCAGTACAGGCAATTCTGTACAGAGTAGCCAAGGAATCACTTAAAATATAAATCAGACACTACTCTCGGTTCAGAATCCTTAAATGGCTTCCAAAGCATTTAGAATCAAATCCTTTTTTTTTGGAGATAGGGTCTTACTGTATAGCCACAGTTAACCTAGAACTCACTATGCGTTCTACATAGTTTAAGGCTAGCTTAAAACTCTCTGCCTTGGGGTGCTAGCAAATTCTTGTGATTTATATCCTGAAGGTCTACACCCAACTAATTCTCATGATCACAGGCACAGACGTTTCTATTTCAAGGCCTTCACGCTCAATTCTTCCTCAGTCCTAGCTGTCCACTATAATCTTAGGTTTTTTTTATCATCATTTCAGCTATGACTTTGTCTTCGATGTGCCTAAGTAGAATAAAATCAGACTTATAAACACCTTTCTCAGAATCTGCAGGCCCTTGGAGAACCCAAGATTATGGCCAATTTAGTACCAAGGAGAGCTCTTGGGTTTGTACATGGTCTCTAATACGGCAGAACCATGTGGCTCTCAGGGCCTGATGCCTTTTATAAGGGTGATATTGCCAACAAGGAAGCTCTATAACCAGGACTTAATCACCTCCAGCCACCCCATCTCCTCAAACAACCAGTCTGGTTGTAGACTTTAAAAACTACTGCCTAAAGGTCTTTTATGCCCCAATACAAGACAAACTTAAAGAAAACAAGGACACTGTTTTTCACTCAACTGTATATTCTCAGAGCCTGGCAGGTTTCCAATAAGTATTTTTGGGTAGGATTCTGCCAGTAGACAGACAGATTACATTGAGATGATGAACATTAGACTGCCCACACAAAACGGGATGGTTTTCATCGGAAAGGTCTATCATATCTCTTAAACCAACGGTACTGAATTTAAACTTGAACCCCCTGGTAATATTTCCATCTGCAAAGGAAGGTACCAGAGTTAGCACTAACGGAGCAAGCACTGAGCTGGGTGTGGGACATGTTAACTGTATTTAAGTCTAGCATCTCACAGTAGTTGTGATCAGCACTGGCCTTCTAGCAGAGGACCTACAGCTCACTGCCCTAAGACAGTCCACTGCCAACAGAAGATAGGAGGCCAGGCCTCTGGGGTCCAGTGTGGGAATATTCTCATTGAGGATATAGAATAAAATGGTTGCTTTTCAGTAACAGATGGGATGGTGCAGTGAGTCAGGCCACGTACCACCTGCCAGACGCAAATGTGCCTCCTACACCCAGACTTGGACAATGCTCAGTGGTTTTCTGCAGAAGTGGTAGCCTGTGTGTGCACGCAGGCCATGCCCCCTATTTCCTCTTCACTCACAGTAAAGCAAATGAAACTATTGTTTCAGGTCCAAGAACTATCTTGCATCTACTTGCTGGGAATGCCAGGCATTAGCCTGTCATTATCTAGGACCTGTACAGGACACTTTAGTTGATCCGTCAGGCCTCCAGCTTCTCATCTGTAAGAAAGAATCTGCATGGTCTTATGATCTCAAGTGAACAATCCACCTCTCTTACCTGATGTACAGATAAAATACAGTCTGTGTGCAGTGTGTACACACACGTATGTGTGTGCAAAGGCCAGGGGTAGGCATCAGGTGTCTTCCTCAGTTAAACTTAACTTGTCTTTCAGTGAGAAAGGCATTCTCATCAAATCATGAGCTCACCAATTTGGTTAGGCTGGCTAGTCTTCAACTCCAAGAGTCTACCTGTCTGCCTCTCTGTTGGCAGGATTGATGCTGTGTCTGCAACCAGCTTCCTTCCCG
This sequence comes from Grammomys surdaster, assembly GCF_004785775.1. Classification (NCBI taxonomy): domain Eukaryota; kingdom Metazoa; phylum Chordata; class Mammalia; order Rodentia; family Muridae; genus Grammomys; species Grammomys surdaster. The sequence goes on from NW_021604670.1 coordinate 6,034,690, forward strand.
GCATGGGTGTGGAGGGTCCAAGTTCATGTTCTCACACTTGGGCAGCAAGCACTCCAGAGGCTGAGCCACTTCACTCTAGCGCTAAGATATCCTTTTTACAGGTTATTCCACTCTGGATACGGACCCTTCATCTTTTCTATTAGGGATGCTGCCTTAGCAGTTTGTAGAATATGGTGCCAGCATCTTATCAGCAGTGCTCTCACCTGTTGCAATCTTAAAGAGAACTCAGCAGACATGCCTAGCACCATTTATATCTCTTAAATTTTATTTCAAAAGCTTGCCAAGATAAAAAAAAATACATTATCACTCAATATTTACATAGCTCTTTCTGCTCTTAAGCAGACCACATTCATTTTGCAGGGAAACGGTGTGTCGGGCAGGATGCTAACCAGAGCGAAGCAAATTCTGTCTGTTGAGATATGCTGGTCCTCGCACGGATAGCACTATCCTGACTGGGATGATTAAGTGTGAAGTACCAGCCATATTGGTTTTACTCACATTGTGGGTCAGAGATGACACACAGATCTACCTTCAAATCATAGGCCTCTACCTCAGTGACATTTCTTGGATTTTTACATGCCAAGATACCCTTTTTTCAGTTAAGAACAAATTACTACATCTGGCCCCTCCTAAAATATGCCGTTAGGGGAAAAGTTCAAGTATGGCCAAATAACACACCCATGGACATTTGGAATTATCTCCACTCCTAAAAACTCAATCATACCCAATACAGACACTATATTTCTAGCCTTTCCAGCCTAAAATATGATAAAAATCCCCACTTTATACGTAAGTATCTGCTGTACCTTGTACCTTGCACATGAAGACCCTTTCTGCCCCGTTCCTGCTGACTGGAACCGTGGCTTTCTATAAATGTAAATAATCCTTTTCATAATTGGGGGGGGAAAAGTTGGTCAGTGTGTCAGGGTGCAGCAACTTCACCCTCTCCTCTCATCCTGAGTGGTTCATGAAGCCCTGCAAGGCCCCAGTATACAAAGCCCAGGCAGGTTGCAGGCTAAATCCAGAGATGGGCCTCTTGCAAGGGAGTCAAACAGCACTGCAGGCAATCAGAAAGGATGCCTGGAGAAAACAGTGCACTTCCTGTATCACGGGTTGGAAATTCCTAAAGTGAATCAAATTAACTGCGTTCTTGGCTAATAATAAACAGCCTAGAAAGGACTTAGCCAACCAATTTTTCCTGTGCTCCGTTATTCCACTCTCTACTAATCAATCAGGATGTGTTTAAAAGACCCAGGGGAGGCTCACCCGGACTCTCAGAACTCATGCTCTCCTCTGGCAAGCTGTTCCCGCTGCACAAGAGTCCCTTGTGTCCAGATCTCTCGGGACCTGAGGCCTAAGAAAATAGCTCTAACTTTCAAGGTTGCAAAGCAGTTTAAAGATAGAGGCCTCCAGGCTGGGAGCGGTCCACACTCCCGTTTCAGTATTTAAAAGTCTCAGAGCTCCTACAGCTCTGCGCTGCCGAGGTAAAACAAAGCAAAAGGAAATCTAAGTTTGGGGGGGGGGGGGCGAAGCGTGCAAAAGAGCAAGTGCCAGCTCTCCCACGTGGGCCGAGTCAAGATAGCGGAAGCGCAAGTCCCGTAAGGCTGGAGGGACCCGCACAGCAGCCGCAGAAGCTGGGCCACGCGTCGGCTCCCGCCTGGAGCATCTCCAGGGGGGAGTGGTACTAAAGGAGGGTGGCAGCGGGGCGCAGTCCCCCCTCCATCACCCCACTCCTCATCAGAGTCCTGGTTACCACCACTCGGGCCCCGAATGCAGATGACTTCAAAGGCTGGGAACACCGGGGTGCCGCGCCCCTGTCCCTCTCTGCTGAGCTGTGGGTGGGGGGCGCTCGGGCTGGGGACACAGCCTGGAGGCGCGGTCCCTACGGAGGGGCGAGAGGGAACCCAGCAGGGGTGGCCCATTCGCAGCTTGTAGGGTGATCTCACCTTCACCGCTGTGCAGGCGGAGCCCGAGGCCATGTCTGCACCAGGGAAGTCCACGGCGGGCTGCGGCGCGGGACCGGGAGGAGACTGCGGGGCCGGCGCCGCGCGGGAGTGAGCAGTGCGGGGTCCACCGGCTCTGGCTCCTCCTCTTCCTCCCGGGGAGCGCGGGATTGGCTGCTCTCCTGGTACCCTCCTCCTCAAATCAGGTTCCCGCCTCGCGTCCCTTTTGGAGACTTTTCGGCTTCTCGGGACTTCTGTTGTTACAGTGCAGTCTGATGGCTCGTCCATGATCAAAGTAGAAGTGAAGCCACTTAGGACGTGCTTGGCACTTTCTCTTTTAACTGTTTCACAAGAACTTGGTGAGGTAGCGCAATACTGCCAGCTCTGCGGTGATTTGGCAGCCTCAGTGGCCAGGGCTGTAAAACCAGGTCCTGCCGCATTCCAGCAGGGCTGGGGCGGTTTGCCGGGAAGCTTTTAAGGAGGCAGGACCCTCCCCAACACCCAGCCTGGTGCTACCAGGTGAGGGGCGTTTTAAAATATCCTTTATACAATGGCTAGTGGTGCAGATTTGTAATCCCGGTCAGCAGTATGATATGTTCAAAGTCTTATTTGGCCACAGGGTGAGTTCAAGACCATCTTGAGCAATATTAAGAGTGTATCTAAAAAAGGAACAGAGGGCTAGGTATTTTTTTAGCTCGGCACTAGAGTGTTTTATCTAGCATCCAAGGAGGTCCTAGCTTCAATCCTTACCCAATAAAATAAGCAAGAATTAAAACTTTCTATGCCAGGGCAGCATACAATACAGCAGGATTCAGAATCAGGACCTGTGTTTCCTGATGCCATACCAGCAGGACCCACTCTGACCCCAGCGACCTTTCTCCTGGATACTCACTCTGAGAGGCCCTAACCCTTCTCTACTAGGATGATTCATTGTAGCCTTTGATGGTACAAGCCGTCCTAAACAAAATGCTGGACAGCAGCTATCTTATTTTTTCTTTTTTCTTAATTTATTTCATTTATATGTATGCACACACAAATGCCTGCAGGTGTGTGTGTGTGTGTGTGTTTGTACACGCATCCAGAATTTAGCCTGCAGCTGGAGTAACAGGGAACTGTGAACTGCCTGATATGGGTACTGGAAACTGAATTTACCTCTACAAGTGCTCTTAACCCCTGAGCCATCCCTCCAACCCTGGGTGACAGCTATCTTAAGGATGCTCCCTGAAATATAGAAAAGGTACAAATCACTCTGTGGTTGGGAAGGGAATCAAGGAAGGAAATTCTGTTTTTTTTTCTTTTCAGCAGTGTTAATTGAAAGTTCCTGTCGGCTCCTTAAAGCCGGGTCTGGGTCTCTCCAGAGCTGAGCAGAATGGTGAGTGTCAGCAGCCCAAAGAAACACACCCAGCCAGGAGTCTTGTCTAAGCAGGAACTCAACTTTATTGCTTCAGCCTCTCACCTATATAAACTTGGAGCATAGAGAGGGGGAGTTTTGGTGGGGTGAGATGACGTAGGGAGCGGGAAGGGTGACGGAGGGTATGGGGTGACTGACAGGGCCAAATGCAAAGTTTGACATCAGCAACAGCTGAGCAGAGGCAGGGCCAAATGGGTCTTGTTTAGTCACCCCAGTACGGAAGTGACTGAGATAGGTCTCAAAACTCAAGACAGGCTCAGGTTTGTCCTCAAGGCCCAAACCAGGGCCAAAATGGGACCCAGTAAGTTCTCAGAGAAAAAGTATCATCTACATAACATTCTAGAAGGTTGATTGACTGATCAGGATTTCAGTGACTGTGGAGAGTTGGAAAAGTTGCAGGCCCAGAACCAAATTATCTTGCCCTGTCTTGAGCCACTAAGTGATATTTATTACCTGCCTTTTTGTGTGCCTTAATGTCCTTGTGCCTATTGGGTAAATCTTTCTGGAATGTACAAAGCTAGCTCCCACCAATCCACAAGCCTAGAGTCATCTGCCACCTACACTCCATATGTCCCTTCTTTGTAACTCACCTATGTCATGTTTTCAGGAATGCATTCAAAGTGTCTTCCTCTGTGATTTTCTTAGTTCTGTTCCTGGGAAAACTTAGTGAAACTCTTACTGTCCTGGAATATGGTATTTGGCTTAAACTAAATCTGTGTTCCCTGACATGGCTACTCATGCTTGGATCTAAAACAAATTCTCAGACTGTCTTTGAGGTGAGAGCTGGCGTTTGTGTCAGTAGTAAGGCAACAGCAGTGCAACTCCATTCAGTGCACTGCCATCTTCTGAGAGTGTGGATGCTGCCTGAAGCCGTGTAGACCCAGTTGTTTCCATTATTCTCTCTGTGTCTAAGTTTTCTCAAGATATAAATGTTTCTTCTGTTACAATCATTTTAGGTTATAAAATATAATGGAGAGCTGGGTGTGGTGGTGCAGGGCTGTGATTTTAGCATTCAGAAGGCAGAAGCAGGAGGATTGTATATTTGAGGCCAGCCTGAGCTGGGATACTGTCTCAGAAACTTAAAAACTAAACACAATGGCAAAAGGAATACAAAATATTACGTTAGGACATGGCGGTGAGATGGCTCAGTAGGTAAGGGAGCTTGCTGCCAAGCCCGATGGCCTGAGTTTGATGTCAGAGCCCAATGTAGGAGACTATAGAGAGACCATCTTGTGTTTTGTATGGATGCATCACCTGTCAATTAAAAAACCTATGGCCTATAGGAAATTGTAGAATAGAAATTGGGACATCCCAGAGGCAGAAAGAATTCTGGGATAGAGCCAGGCAAGGGAGATTTGCCCGGGAAAGATATGACTAGACACATGGTACCTGAGCACAGGTAACCAGTGACATGGTAGAATGTAGATTAAAATAATTGGGTTATTTTATGTTATTATTCTAGTCAGAGAAGAGCCTAGGTATATGGCCAAGGTATTTGTAAATATATATTGAGTCCAAATCTTATTTCTGGGAGCATGGGGCTGGGAGGAAGAACGGGACCAAGTTATAGGAGATGAAACCCAATTCCTATGGATTGTTCTTTGACCTCCTCATGAATGGTCAAAAATATGTATACACATGTATACAAATATGTTTACTCACACATACACACACACACTCACACATACACTCACACATACTCACACACACACTCACACACGGACACAATCTACTACAAAAATAGAAAAAAGCTAGGAGCCTGAGAAGACCTGATGGACGAAAGTACTTTCCTAAAGGCCTCTCAGTTGATGGATCTGTTGGGCCTTTGGAAGCCTGCCACTCAGTGTGGACCCACTGAAGAGCATGCAGGATGCAATGAGTTTTATGGCCAAGAGATAAGAGAGATGGGGGGGGGTTGTTTGTTTGTTTGTTTTTGTTGTTTGTTTTTAAATTCACTTTACATCCCATTCAAAGCCCCTCCCCCATCCTTTCCCACAATCCTTCACCATCATCCCTCCCTTTTTCCTCTGAAAGGGTGGAGGCCTCTTCTCCCCTGGGTATTGCCCCACCCTGGCATATCAGGTTTCTACAGAGGTAGGAGCATCTGATAAGAGGGATCTTAATCAAACTTTGAGTCAGCAGGTCTAGACTCTTCACTGGCTTTCTGTGGAAAGCTAGACACATAGACAACTTTGCGCCAGCAGGTCTAGACTCTTCACTGCCTTGCTGTAGAAAGCTAGACACATAGACAATTATATAAACATAAAAGATCTCTAGACAGAGAAACGTGGAGTGGACTACAGTGCCCTTTGGAGCTTTCTGCCTGTTGTGTGTGGGCCACACTCAAGCATTTCCTATTAAACAAGGGACACTTGTGAAGATGGACTTCCTGCTCAGGGTTTCTTGGGGATGTAACTTACATTATATTTCAGGGAAGAAATTTGTACTTCTAGAGAAAATTGAAACTTTTCTGTACTCTTCTAAGGAATGAGGCACACCCCCCCCCATAAGTTGTTGATTACTACATTTTTCTCTGTGTATGGGGATATGTGGTTCAACCAAAGTCATTCTACCCACCAAAGGATTCAGTAGCGCCCCCATTGTCCACTACAGAAAAGAGATAACAGTATGATCTGACACTACAATGGCAACCATAGGATTTTTGATGGTTGATTTTCTATTTTCTAAAACTATTTTATTAAAAACAGGTGTGTGTCTGTGTGTGTGTGTGCAAGTACATTTTGATTATGGGTGCTTGGAAGTTCTAGCTGTGCAGGTGGAGGTCAGAGGACAGCTCATAGGAGAAGTTTTGTTTTTTGTTTGTTTGTTTTCCCTGCTCCATATGGGAACTGGGATCTAACTCTGCATACAAAGCGCTCTACCCACTGAGCTATCTTGTTAGGTCAAATAATTTACTTTAAAAGAACATGTCAAAGAAAAATTTTCGAAAGTTTAGAAACATAATATTCTGAGTGAGGCATGGTGGTGCATGCCTCTAATCCCATCATTTGGGAGGCAGTGGCAGGCAGATCTCTTGAGCTTGAGGCCAGCCTGGTTACGTAGTGAATTCCGGGCCTGGGTTTCCTTGAAAGATTCAGTCTCAAAAAAGAAAAGGAGCCAAACCATAATATTCTAACACATCCGGTCCAGCCTTGTCAGAAATATGTTTGAATGATAAAAAGAATCAGTACAATATAATAAGCTGAAGGACTGAGCAGAAAGAGAACGCTAAAATAGTGGAATGCAAAACTGGGTTTATATTTTTGGACAAGGCAGTAAGTCTGTATCCTGTGGAATCCTGTCCTATGGACAGATACAATTCTGAAGAATAAATTTTACTTTATTAGTTGCTGTTTATGTGTGTGTGCATGCACGTGTATGTGTGTGTGTGTGTGTATAGGTTAGAGAACAACTCAGTGAAGTCATTTGTCTCCTACTTACATTGGATTCTATGGATTGAACTCAGGTTACTGGGCTTTCATGGCTGCCTCCTTTAACCACTGAGCTATCTCACCAGCCTGTGAATAATAATCTTTAACGTAATGCCTAAGTAATGCCTTAATTGTTGAACAATTTACCAATAAGAGACAATAAAGCAAGATTTATCCCTTGGGCAAGGGGTTGACAAACCTTGCTTGTTAGGAGGCATTTAAGTTTCACATGTGACAAAATACTTTTTAAAAATGTATCCATTGCCTTGAGGATATGTAGAAAACAGAGTACGCTTGCTACTCAGAGTGTGTGGATGGGATAGGCCTTAGGAAGACTTGTTGGTTTGTGCTCAGAGTGGTGATGGGAAAAAGTGGGTGCTAACAGCTTTGCCCTAGGTTTAAGTTTTTGGTTTATTTTTTTTTCTTAGTAAGTCTGTAATAAAAGAAAGACAAAAAATTAAATAGTAAGTGGTTTCTCTTTTGGAAACCTTTTTTGGGTTATTATGGGTAATACTATGAGACAAGAAATCTCAAGGATAAACCTAGGAAAGTAATTAATATCTGTTCTGCTATTTTTTTGTTCTCATTGCATTTCCTCTCTGTTAACCTATAAATTTATTTTTATAAAGATAATTCTAAACAAATGCCCAAGCCACTCTATAACAATGCTTTTTTTTTTTTTTGTCTTTTGAGGTAGAGTCTCTCTATGATGTAGCTCTGGCTGGCTGTCCTGGAAGTTACTATGTAGGGCACTCTGGCCTGTAACCCACAGAGATCTACTTGCCCCTGCCTCCCTTGTGCTGGGATTAATGACATGCACCACTATACACAGCCAAGAATTCTGATTTATAGAACTATACAGATATTCAGAGAGTTATCCTTTTTATGTTCAGTGTGTGTAGAACGTGCATGTGTGCCTGTGGACATTCATACACAGGCCAGAGGAGGATGGTGGCTGTCATCCTCTATCATTTTCTGTCTCATTGCCTGATCCAGGGTCTTTCATTGAGTTGGAAGGTTGCCATTTTGGCTAGCTAGGCTGGCTGGCCAGTGACCTCCCAGGGTCTGCCTGTCTTCATCCAGTAATGCTAGGATATATAGCCAGGTCCTCTAAGTGACATATAAGTTCATGTAGCCATATGTAACGTGTGTTGGGGATTCAAAATTGGCTCCTAATGCTTGCATATCAAGTCCTCCTACCTACTGAGCCATCCCCTAAGCCATGACTTACATAATTTTAATATTTTATATATGTTTCCCCAGCATCCAGCTGCTAGCCAACAAGGTACTGGGGTTGTGTCAGGTGTAGCTGTAAACTCAGATCTGAAACAACAGTCTTTGAGTGTCCCACAGATGCTTGTAGCGGAGAAGCTATAGCACTTTACTTCCTAAAACATGGCTGTGGGGCAGAAAGCTGTGTGGCAAGGAGAGCCAGTCAGGAGCAAGAGTGAGGTCAAGTCATGTCCAAACCCTGAAAAATCGTGTCCTGAGACTGGCCTTCCGGACTAGGACTGTTTTCCTCCTTGCTCTGGGTCTGGATATCCCCCACAGGCAAGCCTTATGATCCCCGTCTCTGCCATCCTAAAGTCATGTAGCCTGGTGACCAGACTATAGATTACATTTCCTTCTTTTCTATAAGGACATGCACAGCAAGCACCTGGAATTCCACTTCATGTAAACAGGCAAGGCTAGTGGGTCATAAAGGAACTTGGTTGACATGAGTGCTGGAGAAACAGACTTCTCTGGAGATGGTTTTCAGTGAAACAGCTTTTTTTATATCGAGGGTAACAAGAGCTATATAAACCTTGAGGAGTGGGTAGGGGGTTTCAGGGTGAGTGTATATCATTTGGTGTTCTCAACCCAATCTAGAACTATCAAATACTTGGTAAGCATTATTAATTATTTATAATTAGTGTTAATTATTAGCTTTTCCACAAAATTTTCAGTAAGAGCTTAAGTCATTGACAAAAGTGATATATACACGCACAGTGATATACAACATACAATATGGGTTCTATTAAAAAAAAAAAGGCTCAGTAAAAAGGTTACCTAAGGTCCTAGCACTTAGGATATGGAGTCAGGAAGATCAGGAATTCAAAGTTATCATATGAAAAATTACTATTCGTTAAGATGCATGGAATGTGTCTCCTTAGTGTGCTATATTAGCTTTGCTACTGCATTGTAAACTTTAGCCTCTGACCAGTGGGTAGGTGTTGGATGGGATGTGGCCTCCACCTCTGGAGGTGTTGAAGCTGCAAGTCTCCCAGCTGAAGCATCTCACAGCCTTGTAGTTATCTGGGCCAAAAATAACAATTCTAATGATGTGGGTGCCATTGGAAGACTCCTCATTCCATGTAACTGATCTTTCTATAATGGCATTTCAGTACTTTTAAATTAAATTTTGGCCTTTGTTTCTATATAGATGATGATGATCTTGATCTTCCTGACTCCATCTCCTAAGTGCTAGGCTCTCCGGTCACCATTTTTTCCTAGATCTTTTGTACAGCACCTGTATTGAGGGCATGTTGTATATCACTGTGTGTGTACATCACTTTTGTCAGTGAATTAGGGTCTTACTGAAAATTTTGTGAAAAAACTAAAATCCTATTAGCAAGCCACCATTCTAGACAAAGCTTAACATTGTCAACCGTATACTTTTAGAAGACAGGGCTCAAAGGCCTTAAGCTCAGAGCTGGTCTAGGACAGTGGTAGAGCTTTAAGTTTCTCAAAGGGCTAGGATGCCAGCTGTAGCTCTAGCTTCATTGGGGCCAGGACAACATGTGGAGTGGCAGTTGAGGCTAAGTCTGTGGTAGCTGCAGGTTAACCTGGGCCTGCAGTTCTTTGCTGGTGCTTAGGGCCAACAGATGCAGCAGCTGAGTCATGGCTAGCCAGGATTTCTTCTGAACTCTGCTCCTGTGATCTCCCTCAGGTCTGATCAAAGCTGAGGAAGGTGGGTCCCTGTCTTAGTTAGGGTTTTACTGCTGTGAACGGACACCATGACCAAGGCAAGACTTATAAAGGACAACATATGTTTGGGGCTAGTTTACAGGCTCAGAGGTTCAGTCCATTATCATTAAGGTGGGAGCATGGCAGCATCTAGGCAGGCACGGTGCAGGCAGGGCTGAGAGTTCTACATCTTCATCTGAAGGCTGCTAGTGGAAGACTGGCTTCCAGGTAGCAGGACTAGGGTGAAAAGCCCAAGCCCACAGTGTCACACTTACTCCATACAACTCCACACCTCCAAATAGTGCCACTCCCTGGGCCAAGCATATTCAAACCATGACAGTTCCAGAACTGGGAAGATAGTTGAGAGTCTGGGTGGACGAAACGGAAGCTGACTTGCCAGGACATACAGGGATCTGCATTGGCAGATCTTTCACAGGGACACTGCCTGTGGGACACACAAGCCTCCCTGACTGAGTCAGTGCAGGTGACTGACACTGTCTCCTCATCTCACCTCATGCCCAAGCTAGGAAGGCAGTTCTAGATGTTGGAGATACTGTATTTAGTGTGAAGCTGCCCTAGACTTGGTCCTCATTCTTTTAATCCTAACTGCTAGCATCAGGAGAAATTATAGGTTAGGGACTTTAGACTTTTTTTTGAGCAGGCGCTGCTACTTGACTATACGGGTTGTGTGCTTCTGCCACTGCCAACTTTGAGTTTTGGAGGGTGGTAGGGAGATCCTGGAAAGACTGAGAGCCATGGAGGGCATGATAAACCTGAGGGATATGGATAATCTTGCTGTGTACTGTGGATCCTGGGAGCGTTTGGAGACCTGGCTGTATGGAACGGGGCAGGGAGCACAGAGGGCTATTTGGAGACTCTGAGAGTGCCTCTGGCATTGGATAGTTCAGGAAATTACTAGACCCTTGCATCTCAGTCCAATTCTGTTCTCTATGGACAGGAACATTTATCCTTAGGATTTTAAAAATAATATCCAGAAAAATAACCAATACAAGATAACCAAAACACCAAAGCCATTAAAACAACTATAGAGTTTGGCCATATGGAAACACTAAGAAGATCTAAGGGGGTGATGGTAGTGAATTATACATATTCAGATCAGGAAAAAAGAGGGAGAAAGAGAATGTCTTGAAGTTGAGGTAAATGACAAAGTCATTGTTCAGCATGTGAAATAGAGATCTCTAGCTGATAAGACTCTGGGAAGACCCCAGACATCCCAGTGACATGGATGGGCCACTCATGTAGTCCTCATGTGCTGAGTCCTGGCCTCACATCTCCGACCTATACAACCAGATAGTGATCATGATTGTAGTGGTCCTGTCATGTCCAGAAGATGCTTGATTTGCTCTGGTCCTTTCTGACCTCTGGCTCTTAGAATTCTTTCTTCCCCTCTTCTGTGATGGTCTCTGGGCTTCTGGAAGAAGACTTGATATAGATGGCCAGTTAGTGGTTGAACACTCCACTGCATTCATCCTCTGTACTTTGGCTAATTGTGAGTTTCTATGTTAACTAACATCCACTGTGTTAGGTCGAAAACCCAGGACAAATGGCTAACTTAGGTGCCTATCTGACAGTGACTGTCAGGCTCTCCCAGCATCCCTCAGTCCCTATTTGTTACAAGGTTCTAGCATACACTATGCCCTACCCTGAACTCTTTAACCCTGGGGCTGGGCAGCTCTTTCCTCAGTCGTTCACCCCTATATAATCCAGCCATTTTGGCCACATGGTCCTCTCTTGGCCCTATTCTCTCTTGGCCAGTCTCTTGGCCTAGGCTTCCCCTTGATTGGCTGCTGCTTTCCTGCTCTTTCTTCTTCTCTCCTCACATATCCCAGTGTGGTCTGGCCATGTTCACTCAGGACTCTTCCAGATGTCTCTATCTCTGCCTCTAGCTGTGCTCTCCCTTTTATCTACAATGAACTTTCTCCTCCACCATACATAGGAGCAGGCATGTCCTCCTTTGTCTTCCTTCCTTCCTTCCTTCCTTCCTTCCTTCCTTCCTTCCTTCCTTCCT